>NW_006921979.1:3162302-3163222 GCF_000298275.1 Orycteropus afer afer | reverse complement strand
CCATTACTAGGTATATATCCTAAAGAAGTGAGAGCCATGACAAGAACAGACATATGCACACCCAGGTTCATGACTGTACTATTTACAATAGCCAAAAGATGGAAACAACCTAGGTGTCCATCAGCTGAGGAATAGATAACCAAACTAAGGCACATACACACAGTGGAAGACTATGCAACACTAAAGAATAATGTAGAATCTGCAAAACACCGCATAACGTGGATGAACTTGGAGGACATTATGTGAATGAAATAAGTCAATGACAAAAGGACAAACATTGTATTAGTCTGTTACCGTAAAAGTCAAGGAAACATTTATGTGTGGAAGGAAATTTTCTTTGTTGGTTACCAGGGGTGGGAGAGGAAGGGAGAGAACACTGTTAGATAGATAGAGTTAAGTATAGATTTGGGTGAGGAGAAGGGCAATGTACCAAATGTGAGTGATCAATATGGTGGCACTGAAGAAGAGAAAGACACAGAGAGGTATGTGGGAGGTACAGACAACAAAGATGAACCCTTTTGCACATATAGTACTGCATTGTCAGTGAAGGCAAACATGGGTATATGGATTGATAGATGGTTATTAACTATTAGGTATGTCTATGAACTGGGAGTGTACCCAAGACCGTGTATAGGGTTGGCAGACAATGGTCCTATACGTTTATGTGTATGATCTGAATTCCCAGGTGTATAGTAGTGCTGACTAGGGGCAAGGTAGAGATCACTGCTTGGTCACAGCCAGCTACCCAGAGGGACCAATTAGTTGAACCTATGGGCTTGGGACCATAATCACAGAGGACATCAAGCTCAATTGGCATAACATACTACACAAAACATGTTCTACCTTCTACTTCGATGAGTAGTGACTGGGATCTTAAAAGCCTGCCAGCTGCCATCTGGATGCAACGATGGGTCTCTCCT
>NW_006921979.1:3161108-3162108 GCF_000298275.1 Orycteropus afer afer | reverse complement strand
TGTGGTCAATGTCATGAGACAAAGTGTATGTGAACTGCTGTATGGAAAGTGAATTTGCTCTGTAAATTTTCACCCAAATCACAATAAAAATGAAAACACAAGCTACGGATGGGAGAAAATAATCACAAATCCTGTGCACAACAAAATTTTCATATCCAGTGCATAATTATGAGGGGCACAGGGGGAGTGTTACAGGGTAGGGAGAGGAGGAGACTGGGTTAGGGTTGGACATGGCGAATGGGGAATGAAACTAAATGTACATGTGACTTTGAATGTAAAACAAGCTCTTAAAATTTAGAAAAAAAAAGAAATTCTCATATCCAGAATATTTCATAAATTCTCAAAATTTTAAAATAAGAAAACAACACTAATTTTAAAAAATAGGCTAAACTAAACTAAACTAAGTTAAACTTACAATGTGACTCAGCAATCCCTACCTTAAATATTTACCCTACAGAAAAGAAAATTCCTGTTCACATAAAATCCTCTACATGAATATTTATAGAGGCATTTTTTGTCAATGCCAAATACTGTAAATAAACGAATGTCCCTGAATGGGTAAACAAACTGTGCTATATCCATTTAATGGACTGCTTCTTGGTCATAAAAAGCAATGAACTATTGATCAAAAATATTATACTAAATTAAAGACACCAGACTCAAAAGTTTACATACTGTGTGGTTTCCTTTATGTGATATTCAGGAAAAGGCAAAACTATAGAGATGGAGAACATTCAGTGGTTATCAGGAGTTAAAGGTGGGAAAAGAATTTGTCCACTGGGACAGCAGGATGGAATTTTTTCAGGTGAGGAAACTGTTCTATATGCTAATCCTGGTGTCCATTGCACAATTCTAGGAATTTGTGAAAACTCACAGAACTATATACAAAAATACAGAAATCAGTGCAACAGGAAACAAAAACAGGATTGTTGTTGTTGTTATGTGCCGTCGAGTCGGCCCCGACTCATAGCGACCCCTCCTTGGGTTTCCGAGGCAGTAT
>NW_006921979.1:3150083-3160633 GCF_000298275.1 Orycteropus afer afer | reverse complement strand
TGAGATGAATGGAGAAATTCACTAAAAGATTGCCTAAGATGATTACCAATAGATAACCTGAAAAGCTTTGTGTCTACTAAAGAAACTGATTCTGTGGTTTTCTTTTTTTAAAAAAATAATAATAATAAAAATACCTTCCTACAAAAAAAACCCTCTAGGTCCAGGTGGTCCACTCATGAAATCTTGCAAATACTTATAGAAGAAACAATACAAATTCTACCCAAGCTTTTCTGGAAAAGAGAAAAGGAGAGACACTTTCAAATTCATTGAATTATTTCATAATTTTAAAAACACCAAATGGAAAACAGAGTTCTCATTACTTACAAGGTCCCCAAATCGAAGTCATGGCCCATTAACTCCTCTAGCAAGTTGGTATCCAAAGCTGGATTCCCCAGTGCACCATTGGCCCCCTGAGCTGTAAATACAAATTCATTTTTTTTAAATCTTTATTTTACACACTTTGGGAAAATATTTTGCACAACTTTACTAATAACATTTAAATTTGGATTAATGACTTTCTAAAACAAATTGAAAAAATGAAATTACCAAAATTGATTCAAAAATAAAGTCTAAAATGACCAGTAGCCATGGAATAAATTGAGAAAATTTTTACCCATGACTATCACCCTATCCCTGCAAAATGAACAAGGTCCAGATGGTATCATAAGTCATGCATTTAAAACTAACAAAATGATAGTTACTCCACTATTTTTACAACTCTACAGTACAGAGAAAGAAGAAAAGCTTCCATATTCTTTTTATGAAGCAAGCATAAAACTGATACCAAAATCTGACAGAGATACATAAAGAAAATTATAAATGAATATCATTTGTGAATACTATACCAAAATTTTAAATAAAATATTATCAAATAGAATCCAACATTAAGAGAAAAATTAGTCATCAAGGAACACAAGGATGATTCAATAATGGGATTCATATAGCAAAGGTAAAATAATATTTAACCTTGACTGAAGCCAAGAAGGCATTTAATATTCAACATCTTTTCTAGTGGATACACCCTTAAGATAAATTGACACACACACACACACACACATATATATATATATATCTGTTATCATATATATATATGAGCTCTGGTAGCATAGTGGCTAAAGCACTTGATTGCTAACCAGAAGGCTGGCGGTTCAAACCCACCAGCCACTCCTCAGAAGGAAAGTTGGGCAATCCTACTTCCATAGTGATACTGCCTCGCAAACCCAAGGAGGGGTCGCTATGAGTTGGGTCCAACTTTACAGCACATAACAACAAATACACACACACACACACATGCACACACACATACATATATATATGTTATATATGCATATGTAATAGAAAAGTCACATCAAATCATACCCAGAATCATACTTAATGGTTAAAAAAAATTAGAACAATTCCCATGAAGGTTAGGTATAAAATAAGTATTCTCTTTTAGTTTGGGCAATCTACTTCCGTAGTGATACCGCGTCAGAAACCCAAGGAGGGGTCGCTATGAGTTGGGTCCGACTTGACGGCAGTGTGTTTGGTTTGTGTTTTGGTTATCATGCTACTTGTTTGTTGTTAGGTGCCTACTGAGTCTGTTCTGATTCATAGAGACCCTAGGTACAAGAGAACAAAACACACCACGAAGTCCTGCACCCCGCTCACAGAGCTTGCTATGTTTGAGCCCATTGTTGCAGCCACTGTGCCATCCACCTCGTTGACCATCTTCCTCTTTTTCACTGACCCTCTACCAAGGGTGATGTCTTTCTCCAGGGACTGGTCTCTCCTGATAACATGTCCAAAGTACATGAGAGAAAGTCTTGCCATCCATCCTTGCTTCTAAGGAGCATTCTGGCTGTTCTTCCAAGATAGATTTTTTTTGTTCTTCTGGCAGTCCATATTCAATATTCTTCACCAACATCATACTTCATATGCATCAATTCTTCTATCTTCTTTATTCATTGACCAGTTTTCACATGCATATGAGGCCATTGAAAACACTGTGGCCTGGGTCAGGCAAACCTTAGTCCTCCAAATGACATCTTTGCTTTTGAACACATTAAAGACATCTTTTGCAGCAGATTTGTACAATGCAATATGCTGTTTGATTTCTTGACTGTTGCTTCCATGGGTATTGATTGTGGATCCAAGTAAAATGAAATCCTTGACAACTTCAATCTTTTCTCCATTTATCATGATGCTGCTTATTGGTCCAGTTGTGAGGATTTTTGTTTTCTTTATGTTGGGATGTAATTAATACTGAAGACTGTAGTCTTTGATCTTCATCAATAAGTGCTTCAAGTCCTCATTGCTTTCAGCCAGCAAGTTTGTGCACCTACATTCCACACATTGTTAATGAGCCTTCCTCCAATCCTGATGCTGCATTCTTCATGTAGTCCACCTTCTCAGTTTATTTGTTCAGCATACAGATTGAGTAAGTATGGTGAAATGATACACCCATGACACACCCCTTTCCTGAATGTAAACCGTGCAACACTTGTTCTATCGGAATGACCGTCTTTGGTCTAGGTACAGGCTGCATATGAGCACAATTAAGTGTTCTGGAATTCTCATTCTTCACAATTCCATAATTTGTTATGATCCACATAGTCTAATTCTTTTACAATTAATAAAGCACAGGTAAACTTCTCCCTGGTATTCTCTACTTTCAGGCAAGATCCATCTGACATCAGTAATGATATCCCTTGTTCCATGTCCTCTTCTGAATCTGACTTGAATTTCTGGCAGTTCCCTGTTAATGTACTACCGCAATCATTTTTTAATTATCTTCAGCAAAATTTTATTTGCTTGTGATAACAGTGATATTGTTTGATAATTTCCTCATTCTGTTTGATCACCTTTTTTTGAAATGGGCACAAATGTGGATCTCTTTCAGTTATTTGGCCAGGTAGCTTGTTTCCAGATTTCTTGGCATAGACGAGTGAGTGCTTCCACTGCTGCATCCATTTATTGAAACATCTCAAGTGGTATTCCACAAATTCCTGGAGTCTTATTTTTTCCCAATGCATTCAATATCATGGCTCTTGATCATATGCTATCTCCTGAAATGGTTGGAAGTTGACCAATTTTTTTGGTACAGTGACTCGGTATATTGCTTCTATCTCCTTTTGATTCTTCCTATGTCATTCAATATTTTGCTCATTGATTCCTTCAATATTGCAACTTGAGGCTTGAAGTTTTTCTTCAGTTCTTTCAGCTTGAACTGCTGAGCATGTTCTCTCTTTTTGTTTTCTAACTCCAAGTCTTTGCACGTTTCATTATAATACTTTATCTTGTTAAGTCACCCTTTGAAATTTTCTGTTCAACTCTTTTACTTCATCATTTCTCGCATTTGCTTTAGCTACTCTACATTCAAGAGCAAGGTTCAGAGTCTCTACTGACATCCATTTTGGACTTTTCTTTCTTTCTTGTGTTTTTAATGACCTTTTGCTTTGTTCATATATGATGTCCTTGATGTCATTTCACAATTTGTCTGGTCTTTGGTCATTAGTGTTTAATGAGTCAAATTTATTCTTGAGATGGTCTCTTAATTCAGGTAGGCTACACTCAAGGTCATACTTTGGTTCTGGTGGACTTGTTTTATGTCTCTTCAGCTTCAACTTGAACTTGCATTATGAACAACTGATGGTCTGTTCCATAGTCTACCCCTGGCCTTGTTCTGACACTGTTACCCAATACAATACTATATGAACTAACATCCCATTTAATGAAGTAAACAAAGTTAGAGTTATGCATGTCAGAAAAGTGGAAACAATGTTTTAACGTATATAAACAGAAATTTTAAATTTATAAAACCAAAGAATACCAATTAAAACTTATTATAAGTAGACAATTTTATAAAGAGGCCATCAGAAAAGCAATATACAAACACTCAATGTTGTTGTTGTTGTTTGCCGTCGAGTCGGCCCCGACTCATAGCGACCCCTCCTTGGGTTTCCGAGGCAGTATCACTACGGAAGTAGGATTGCCCAACCTTCCTTCCGAGGAGTGGCTGGTGGGTTTGAACCGCCAGCCTTCTGGTGAGCAGTCAAGTGCCTTAGGCACTATGCAATAGATTTCCATATTCAAATAATAGCTAGTAGAGAATTTAATGCAGAGAAATATTATTTATAATAGGAATATAATTCCTAGGAGTACACTTAATAAAATAAAGAACTCTAAAATTCTATGGTGCCATTAAAAAAAGACTTGAACAAATGAAGAGCATATTTTGTTTTGGATAGAAAAAGGCAATAGTGTAATGACACAAACACTCATTAAATTATTATATAAATTTAATTATCCACAATCAAAGTTTCAAATGGATTTTTTTAAGTAACAAAATAATTCCATGTTTATTTCAAAGAATAATAATGTAAAATACCCAGGGAAATAAAAACCAGAAGATTAAATAAAGGATATTTTCCAACCAGATATAAAAAAGTAAAACAAATTTCCTATTATAACAATGGACAGATCAATCTTGGAACAGAAGAGTGTAGAAATAAGCCCAGATATATTTATGGAAATTTAGTATATGATAGATGTATTTTTGCTTATCAATGAGGAAAAGATAGTGTATACACTGAAATCTCACTTTTATACCAAAATGAATTCCTAGATGGATCTGGAAGACCCTGAGTGGTACAAATGGCTAACACACTCAGGTGCTAATTAGAAGGTTGGAAGTTCAAACCCACCCAGAGATACCTCGAAAGAAAGGCCTGGAGATCCACTTCTGAAAAAACAACCACTGAAAACATTATGGAGCACAATTGCACTCTGACACACTTTGGGTCTCTGTGAGCCAGACTGACTCAATGGCAACTGTTGGTTAGATGCATGAAAGACTTTGAAAAATTATAATGGTATGAAAAGAAAACAGGGTCACATGTGTGTACAGTTTGGAAGGACAAGAGGTCTTTCTAGACATGACAGGGGACACCAGATAACACAAAGGAAAAAATTCTATAAATGTGACCATATAAAAACGGATTTTTTGGGGTGGGGTGGGGACTACATACAAAACAAGATTGAAAGGAAATGGTACTTGTAAGATTTAGGATTAATACTTCACAAAACAAAACCTCTCAATGATTTCCTATACCCAGTTCACTAGAAAAGGTTTATGAATGGAAGACCATAGTTGTCTTACTCATCTCTGCAATTTCATCATGTAGCTCTTTTCCTGGCTCATAGCAGACAGTCAAAAAATAATTATTGAATGAATGAATGAGTTAGTTCTTCACTCAGCAACACTGGACTTAGGATTGTTTGGCAAAGAGGTGAATTTCTATTCTATATTCCATCCTATATCCTCACTTATCACTGTCATTCCTGGATTAGAGTATAAATTATTCCCTCAATAATAAAGGGGCTTGAAATCAAAAGTCATGTATCTTTCAGATCTCTCTGACTAAGCCTTTGTCTTACCACAGCAGTGTGAGAGGCATGAGAAAGTCCCACCCAGTGACTCTTTCATTGTTAACTCCTGAGCACTACTAGCTGATAGCCAGGAGCCTGTATCTGGAAGCTGAAATCCAAGGGTTAAACTAAGGCCACAGTTTATTTGTGCTAAATACAGATGGGAGCCAGCTGTGCTGAAGTCAATTGCTCTCTAAGCTACCATGAATAAACAAATGCACTCAAACCCATGATTCAGAAGGGTTTGTAGGGCACTGTACAGTGGGGATATTATCTACAGCCAATCCCAGTCTCCATTCTATGCGGTGCACTTTGTTGTGTAAAATAAAATGCTTTTCTTTTCTAGAATATTATAATATTCACACTATAGAATCCAAAACAACTGGTTTTTTGTTTTGTTTTTTGTCTTTTGCCAACAGAAAGAAGCCAAAAGGTTCTTCTTATTAAAATCAGCAATAAATGATAGATAATTTAATTAGGCCCTTACCGAAATTTGGGAATTTTTTTCCAGATACTATTTAAACATAGGGAACTCTAGTAGCATAGTGGCTAAGGCACTTGCTGCTAACCAGAAGGCTGGCAGTTCAAACTCACCAGCCACTCCTCTGAAGGAAGATGGGGCAATCTACTTCCATAGTGATACTGCCTTGGAAACCCAAGGAGGGGTCGCTATGAGTCAGGTCCAACTTGAAGGCACATAACAACAACAACAACATTTAAACATAAACTTCAACTCTCTACCCACGCCCCACCAATATCCCACACATAATCCAGTGGCTTTATTCTTCCCAGAGACAAGGTATCTGCCCTAATTATATGAAGGCCATTTTATGTTTAGCTTTTGGTTTAGTATTTCATCATTATTAAAATGTTTTAAAATCTCGAGCACCTCCCAAATAGGAAAACTTTCTGGGTACCAAAAAGGTTAGAGGAGGAGGTGAAATAGAATGAAAGGGAAGGGAAGGGGAAGGGAGGGGAAGAAAGGGTGGGAACGAAAAGAAAAGAGAATGTGGCATGAGTGGAACATATTCCAAGTACCTCCTGAATTCATAGGAAAAAAATCAAGATGCTCACCTCATAGTTGAGTCTTAACCAAGACTTTGATGAAATGATAGGTTGGAAATGACCAGGACAACACAATTCATTCATTCAACAAATATTCATGAAGCACCTCCCATGAGTCAAGCACTGTACAAGGTGCTGGGGATACAACAATGAAGAAAAAAGACAAGATCCTCTCAGGGTGCTTGCATTCTAAGGGGGAATTAAGGTAGGGGAGGAAAAATGTAGGGGGGATACACATAATTTATGATGAACAATAAATACACAAGACATTTTCAGATGGTGATAAATAAAACAGAGTGATATGCAGACTATGGGGAGGGAGCAGCTTTGGGTTTGGGCGCCTCTCTGGGGAAGGAGCCAGCTATGCAAAGATGGACAGCAGAGCATGCTAGGCAGAGGGACTGACACTGGCAAGAGCCTGGGGGACAGAACTTAGAATATTTGAGAAACAAATCATTCCAGAGTGGCTAGGAGTTGAGGTAAGAACAATAAAAAGTCTTTGGAAAGTGACATGATGCTTTACATTTTCAAAAGATCACTGTGGTTAAGGAGACTTGGTGGTGCAAATAGTTAAGAGCTCAGCTGCCAATAGAAAGGTTGGCAGTTCAAACCCACCTAGCAGCTCCATGAGAGAAAGACCTGGCAATCTGCATCTGCAAAGATGACAACCAAGAAAAGCCTATAGGGCAGTTCTGCTCTGTCACATGGGGTCACTATAAGTCAAAATCAACTCGATGGCACCTGACAACAACAACAAAGTGACAAAATAAATTAACAACAATAACAAAACAAGATCACTCTGGTTGTCTTATGAGGAAAGGATTGTAATGGGACAAGAACACTACTGCAATTGTCCAGGGCACTCAAGTAGTTTAGATTTCTTACTCTGGACCAAGCAAAAGGATAAGCACTTGACCTGCATTCTCATTTAATCCTCATAACAGCCCTGTGAGGTGGACATTAACATTGCTCCCAGTTTAAAGATGAGGTAAATTGATCATTCAGGTTAACTAATTTGACCAGGGTCACACAGCTAGAAAGTGACACAACAGGGCAGTCAGTCCAGGTCTTCCAGAATTCCTGAGTATTTTCTCTCTTTTTCGCTGTTGTAAAAACAAATAACACCGCATTTGCCAATTCAACATTTTTCAGGGGTGCAATTTAGAGATATCAATTACATTAATCATGTTGTGCAATCACCACTCATCCAGAGCTTTCTCTTGCCCCCACTGTGCTCTTCCACTGCCCAGACATGGCCAGTCAACTTCACAGAGTGAGCTCAGCTGCTTCTACTATCTTGCTGGGATTTGTCAAGCCAACTGCTGAGGCAGCAGATGGAGTGAGAGATCTGCTTAGTTCTTCACTAAGCTCCTGCTGGTGTCCTATCTGCTTACACAACTCCCCCACCCCCATCCCTTACTTCCCAGCTACAAATAGGAAGTGGCCCATAGGTTCTAAGATCTGACTGGCTTGTGACTGTCTTTACACCACCTGCCCTCCCTACACCATCCTCAGGTGGGTATAGGAGGAATTGCTCGATGTGGCTTGTTCAAACACCTTAATGAACCAGGAGACATGATCCTGTAGGAGCCAGCTTACTCCAGGACTCCAAAATCACATTTCTGCTTTGGAAACCCAAAGGAAATTACTCAACAAGATAAATCCATTGTGTCAGATAAAATTATTTTCAGGAGGTTGTACACACACAGGGCAACTCTCAAATGGCTCTTTAAATAAATCTTGTGTTTTCTAAAATTATCACTTGGTTCTAAATGTCTTAAACACTTGTTTATTACACACAAGCCTGCAAAGAGAGCATCCTTGGGCATTGCACTCCCTGTCAGGTAGGCTCATTTTCAAACCTTGACACCATTTATCTTTTGTAGCTGGAAGGGCTGTAGCTGTCCTGCTCACAGAAAGAGGTACCCCCTTTATTAGTCTTGTAAAGCAAGCCCCTTCCTCAGCCTCGTTGTCTGCCTCCCCTTCCAGGCAGAGTGACAGCTGCAGGATCCTTACTTCTCCCATTGCCCTTGGTCTTAGGTAGACAAGGAAAAGCACATGGTTATGAAGATCAATGCACCAGGCAGTCCCACAGATGAATCCAAGTTACAGGCACAGGATCTACTGGTAAACACACCTATGCCTCTGGAGAAACAGTGCTTCTCCAAGGGTATGGGCAGGGTGGATGCAACAGGGACCTTACTTTCATTTCTCCCTGCCTCCTTGACCCACCTGTATATACACCACCCACCAATCCTATGTAAAGACCCTGTCCTGTTTCTATCTCATTGACTCTTTTCCCACATTACTTTCCTCACCCTGATGCCACCCTGTCTGTCTATCTCCTCCTTTAACATATGTCCCACAACAACCATGTGGAATATTCAGACAACAGACAAGGTGTTGGTCTAGGAAGTAACTCTAATGTTTTTGAAGGGTTCTAAAAGGCAATGGTAAAGATCCCCCAAGTAGTTGTGCTTAGATTTAAACATTAGTTTCTCTCTGATATGCCAGTGTTCATGAGAAATTGGATATGGTGTTAAAGGTTATGCTAAAGAAAAAGGAGGAGAAGAAAAGATGGAACCTATGGAAAGCCCACTGAAACTAAAACTGGATCAGAAATCTAATGTTGATGTTTAGAGCCTCAGTCTGTTCAGAAGTAGATGAGTAAAGACGATATTTGCCCAGAGACATTTTCAAATCATTAATTGATTGCTCTACTCTATTCATACATTTATTACTTAAAGTCCACTATGTGTCTAGGAGGAAGCGAGCTGTCACAGCAGGTTTGGAGTGGCTAAGAGACCAGGAAGGAAGCGAGCCAGCACAGTGGGTGTGAAGCAGCTGAGGGAGACTAAGAAGTGAGCCGGCGGCAGGTTTAGAATGGCTAAGGGAGACCAGGAAATGAGTGGAGCAGTTTGGAACAACTAAAGGAGACAAACTTGTCTGTCAGTTTGTCATAATGGGGTGGCTAGCATGTTGCTGGGACATCAGAGGCTATGCCACCAGTGTTTCAAATACCAGCAGTGTTACCCATGGTGGAGAGGTTTCAGTGGAGCTTCCTGACTAAGACAGACTCAGAAGAAGGAAAAGGCCATCCACTGCTCAACGAATTGGCCAGTGAAAACCTTACAAATAGAGTGAAACCCTGTCTGATACATTACTGGAAAACTTTATGAATAGCCCTGAAACACTGTCCAATATAGTGCCAGAAGATGAGCCCAGATGACTAGGGAAGAGCTGCCTTTTCAGAGGAGAGCTGACTTTAATGATGTGGATAGAGTACAGCTTTCAAGACCTCCATTTGCTGATGTGGCACAACTCAAGATGAGAAGAAATAGCCACAAACATCCATTAATAATCAGAACATGGAATGTACAAAGTATGAATCTAGGAAAATTGGAAGTTGTCAAAAATTAAACAGAACACATAAAGATCAATATTCCAGGCATTAGTAAGCTGAAAAGGACTGGTTTGGGCCATTTTGAATCAGACAACCATATGATCTACTATGTGGGGGATGACAAATTGAAGAGAAAAGGTGTGGCATCCATCGTCACAAAGAACGTTTCAAGATCTATCCTGAAGTACAATGCTGTCAGTGATAGGATAATATCCATACGCCTACAAGGAAGACCCGTTAATACAACTATTATGCAAATTTATGCACCAAACACCAAAGCCAAAGATGAGGAAATTGAAGATTTTTACCAACTTCTGCAGTCTGAAATTGACCGAACATGCAATCAAGATGTGTTGATTATGACTAGTGATTAGAATACAAAAGTTGGAAACAAAGAAGAACCATTGGCAGCTGGAAAATATGGCCTTGGTGACAGAAATATCATGGAGATCACATGACAGAATTTTGCAAGACTAACGACTTGCTCATTGCAAATATCTTTTTTCAACAACACAAACAGCAGCTATGCACATGAACTTCACCAGAAGAAGTACACAGGAATCAGACTGACTACATCTGTGGCAAGAGGCAATGGAAAAACTCAACATCTTCAGCCAAAACAAGGCCAGGAGCTGATTGTGGAACAGACCATCAACTGCTCATATGCAAGTTT
>NW_006921979.1:3119498-3120699 GCF_000298275.1 Orycteropus afer afer | reverse complement strand
ATATATTAATGGTAATATTAATAGGCAAAAAAATATGAAGAGAAATAAAACACAATAGAATGTGTTAATCAATATTAACTTTAACCATAGTAGATAAATTGGAGAAACAGAAGTTGACAAGATGTTTTTAAAATGGTATAGGAATACCTCAAGTGATCTTGATTGTCTACTCAAGGTTTTGAAAAATTAGTTCTGGTTTGGTTTATTAGAAAGCCTAATTTTGCCAAAAGCAAAAGGGAGAAGGAAGAGAAAGAAAAAAGGAGGCGAAGGAGAGAGACCATCCCCAAAAAGGATAGTTAAAGAGGGGATACCCACCCACAAACTTTACAGATGGGTTTGGCTCACCTGGAATCTACAGTTTTGAATATTAAATCAGTACTGCCATGGACTGACCCTGCATGGCACAAACTCCCTCAAAATGCAACAAGGATGCTGCCCACTCACTGGGTAGGAAGAGTGCTTGTCTAACCTCCACAATGCCATCCCGTCCTGCCAAACCAGATACAGATAGGGAAGGGACAGCCCAGCACAGCACTGACTGAAGGCTGTATTACCCTAGCTGCAGGACAAAGACTCACATCATCTTATAAGAAATAAACAAAGGAGATCCCAAAGGCATGAAGTCCTGGAAAGAGCCCAGGCTTGGTGTTATTTATTTAGTGACTCAGAAAATATGTTTGAGTGGCTACGTCCAGTTTCTAGGTGCTGAGGCTACAGTAATGAATGAGACATTGTTCCTTCCTTCCAGTTGTTCCTAGGAGTCAGATACAGAAAAAGGAAGTTATAGTGCTTTGAAAGGAGAAGTACAAAGTACTATGGAAATACACAAGGAGTCTCTGGGGGCATGATGTCAAAGGTAGTCCTAAAAATGGCACTTAGCCAGGTAAAGAGGAGAGGAGAGTGTGTTCCAGAGGGTGGGAGCCTCATGTGACCTGGGGAAAGAAAAGTATGACAGATGTGGGAAATTGCAAGTCAGGTAGACCTGAGCTTAAATTCCATCTCTACTAAGTGCCTAAGGCACTTGACTGCTAACCAGAAGGCTGGCAGTTCAAACCCACCAGCCACTCCTCGGAAGGAAGATGAGGCAATCTATTTCCGTAGTGATACTGCCTAGGAAACCCAAGGAGGGATCACTATGAGTCAGGTCCAACTCGATGGCATATAACAACAACAACTTAAGTTTAAATTTCTACTTAAATTT
>NW_006921979.1:3110265-3119393 GCF_000298275.1 Orycteropus afer afer | reverse complement strand
CCTACTTCCGTAGTGATACTGCCTCGGAAACCCAAGGAGGGGTCGCTATGAGTCGGGGCCGACTCGACGGCACATAACAACAACAACAACAACTTAAATTTCAGCCTGCTTCTTCATTTGGAAATGGGAGATCAATTTTGACACTGTTAAGGATTGCTTGCAGAGTAAACGTGGCAACATTTACTAGTGCCTGGTACATCATAAATGTCCATTCCCTTCTTATTCTTTCTCTTCTCTCCATCCCAATCTCCCAAAGACAGAACTGAGAACAATGAGCCAACTGCTAAATGTGGCAGATAAATTTCATCAAAGGTGAAGGCCTCAAGATAGAAACTTGCTACCTCTGTTGTGGAGGGGAGAGGGTAACCAGTGTGTTTGTAGGAGATTGCATGGCAGCTAGGTGTGAGGGAGAGGGAGTTTAGTAGTTTTCTCCAAAAACTTACCATGTTTATTTAAGTATTTTTCTGACATCAGAACTAGAACACAGAAGTCAATAAGCTACATATATCTTTACCAGCTTTTTCCTTTGAGAAGGGTAGAGTGGTATGGAGATGGAAAGAGCAGCACTGAACTTAGACTAGATTTTTACTACCAATCCTGATACACACCAATGTGATTATAGACAAGTTGTGCAGTTTCTTTAAGTCTCAGTTTTTCATCTATAAAATGCCTTCCTCTCAGGGTCATGAGGGGCCAGTGAGTGAACGGAAATGAAAATATTTGTAAAATGTCAAACTCTATAATCCAGCATAATACAAATGGAAGAGTGAGAAGGAAACTTTGAAGATGGGTTAGGAATGAATTGGCTAAATAAGTAAACTTGATGACTGTTTATGGATTTTTGTTTTTCCAAATATTTCAATAGAAAGCCAGCAAAAGGGCGGGCCAAAACATGAGATGGTCTGTTGCTCTGACTTCCTCGCCACCATTTAAAGATCTTCATATTTTCACACAGAAACCTGCCTCACCCAGGGGAAGGAAGTAGATTTCTCTCTTTGCTTAAAATCTCATGCAGATAAAAAGAGAAAAATTGTACTTTTCTAAATGCTTCTTAAGGCCCAACACCTCTTGAAATACATGGATAGTAGATTTTCAAATGTCCTTCTTCTGATCAACTGGAATTAGTCTAATAAGGCTAACAGTTCACTCTTTTTTAATATATTCACACATGCAAATCATCTCTAAGGACATGTACTCTCAGCAGAAAAGGCTTGACTAGAGGTTACCTCACAGAATTTATAGGGACTAGTTTGTAGGTTTCCTTTCTGCTTCTTTCTGTAGGCAGACCATCTTATCAATAAATTTGTTTTAAAGCAATAAACACTCTCAACACAAGAAAAGACAGGATCATTATCGCTTCACTTTCCATATATAGAACCACATTACATATATAGAATACATATGGAAGGCAAGAATAAACTTCCAAACAAGATACCTAATCTGCTTCTGCACAGTTTAATATGTATGAATGTAGAAATACCTATGAAAATAAACAATATTCAATACACATTTTCATGAGTTTTTAAAAATACACCTATTCCTCACTTATCAACAGGGTTAGCTTTCAAAGACCAGGTCATTATGCTAAAATTGGTGTTAAGTGAAAATGGAGGATAACCGCATCAGGTCACAAAATGGAGGATGACAACATAACTATGAAATTACATCATTGCATAACCCACAAACCACTGAGAAACATGGCCCAGCCAAGTTGACACATAACCTTAACCATCAGTTAGCCTTATTCTTACCTCACACCTTGTCATTTGTTATTGTCAGATGTATATCATTAATGTACAGAATAGTCTCATAGTAAATTTTTTACTACTGCCTTGAATGCGAAATGTAGGATAATGAGATAGTCGTTAAGTGAGAAGTGTGTGTATAAATGTACAGGGTTTTTTTGCATAGTCACTAAAACATAGGTAAACATCTTGGCTTTCAGCCAAGATCTATTTGATATCAGCACTGATACCCCTTGTTTTACTCCTCTTCTGATTTGGGCTTGAATTTCTGGTCAGTGTACTGCAATTGTTTTGAATTATCTTCATCAAAATTTTACTTGCATGTGATATTGATACTGTTGAATAATTTCCAAAATCTGCTGGATCACCTTTGAAATGAGCACAAACATGGATCTCTTCCAGGCAGTTGGCCAAGTAGCTGTCTTCCAAAATTCTTAGCATAGACAAGTGAGCGTTTCCAGCATTGGATCTGTTTGTTGAAACATTTCAATGTCTAGTCCATCAGTTCCTGAAGCCTTGTTTTTCCCCAATGCCTTCATTGTAACTTGGACTTATTCCTTCCATACCATTGGTTCTTGATCATATGTTACCTCTGGAAATGGCTGAATGTCAACCAATTCTTTTTGGCATAGTGACTGCGTATTCCCTCGATCTTCTTTCAATGCTTCCTGTGTCATTCAGTATTTTTACCCCATTAAATCTTTTAATATTGCAAATTAAGGCTTGAATTTTTTCTTCTATTTCTTTCAGCTTGAGAAATATCTAGTGTGTTCCTCCCTTTTAGTTTTCTAACTCTTAAGTCTTTGCCCATTACACTATAATACTTAATCTTCTCAACCCATCCTTTGAAGCTCTTTTCTTCTTCTCACTTGAGCTACTCTACATTCCAGAGCAAGTTTCTGAGACTGTTCTGACATTCATTTTGATCTTTTCTTTCCTTCCTGTCTTTTTAATGACTTTTTGCTTTCTTCATGTATGACATCTTTAATGTCATCCCACAACTCATCTGGTCTTCAGTCATTCATGTTCATATGTCAAATCTATTTTTGAGATAGTCTCTAAATTCAGGTGGGATAACTAAGAGTTGTGCTTTGGCTTCCATGGGCTTGTTTTAGTTTTCTTCAGCTTCAACTTCAACTTGCATATGAGCAATTGATAGTTTGTTCTGCAGCCAGCTCCTGGCCATGTTCTGACTGAAGATATTGAGTTTCTCCATTGTCTTTCCAGAAATATAGTCAATTTGATTTCTGTGTATTCCATGTGGTGATGTCCACTTGTACAGTTGCCATTTATGTTGTTGAAAAAATAAGGTTTTTCTAATAATAGGTCATTGGTCTTACAAAATTCTATCATGGGATCTCCAGCACTGTTTCTATCACCAAGGCCCTATTTTCCAGCTACTTAGCCTTCTTGTTTGTTTCCAATCTTCACATTCCAATCACCAGTAATTAGCAATGTATTTTTATTACATGTTTGATCAATTTAAGATTGCAGAAGTTTGTGAAAATCTTCAATTTCGTCTTTGGCATTAATTGTTGGTGCATAAATTTGAGTAACAATTCTATTAACTGGTCTTCCGTGGTGGCATATTTATATTATCCTATCACTGAAAGTGTTGTACTTCAGGATGGATCCTGAAGTGTTCTTTTTGACAATGAATGCAATACTGCTCCTCTTCAATTTGTCATTCCTGACATAGCAGAGCATATGAGCGTCTGATTCAAAATGACGAGTCCACTTCAGTTCATGAATGCCTATTATATCAATCTTTAAGCATTGATTAGCCACAGGTACTAGACTGTGTAGATCATAACAAACTATGGTAACATACAAAGAATGGGAATTACAAAACACTTAATTGTGCTCACAAGGAACGTGTACATAGACCCAGAAGCAGTCATTCAAACAGAACAAAAGGTACTGTGTGGTTTAAAATCAGGAATGGTGTATGTCAGGGTTGTATCCTTTCATCATACTTATTCAATCTGTATGCTGAGCAAATAATTCGAGAAGCTGGCCTATATGAAGAACACAGCATAAGGATTGGAGGAAGACTCATTAACAACCTCAGATATGCAGGTAACACAACCTTTATTGTTGAAAGTGAATAAGACTTGAAGCACTTACTGATGAATATCTGATTATAGCCGTCAGTATGGATTATACCTCATCATAAAGAAAACAAGATCCCCACAAATGGACCAATAAACAACATCATGATAAATGGGAAAACACTGACATTGTCAAGAATTTCATTTTACTTGGATCCACAATCAATGCCTATGAAAACAGCAGTCAAGAAAATGGTAAATGCATTGAGCAAATCTTTCAGCAAAAGATCTCTTTCCAAGTGTTGAAAAACTAAGACAAAGGATGAAGGTGTGCCTGACCCAAACAATGGTATATCCAATTGCCTCATATGCATGTGAAAGCTGAGCAATGAATAAGGAAAACTGAAGAATTCATGCCTTTGAATTATGATGTTGGCAAAGAATACTGAATATACCATGGGCTGCCAGAAGAACAAATAGTCTGTCTTGAAAGCAGTTTTGCCAGAATGCTCCTTAGAAGTGAGGATGGTGAGACTTCATCTCACATGCTTTGGACATGTTATCAGTAGGGGCTAGTCCTAGAGAAGGACATCATATGTGGTAAAGCAGAAGGTAAGTGAAAAAGAAGACCATCTTCAATGAAATGAATTGACACAGTGGCTGCAACAATTGGCTCAAACATAGCAATGACTGTGAGGATTGTGCAGGACTAAACAGTGTTTCATTCTGTAGTACATAGGATCACTAAGAGTCAGAACTGATTCTATGGCACCTAACAAAAAATGTAACAGTTGGGGAATTTTTTTTGGAAATTAAATCGTAATATTTGGACCTCTAAATCTTTCCTTACTGGTTATGCAAGGACAAAAACAACAAAAATAATTGAAAGCTTTGATAACTTTTAAGGAAGTAGATAATTCGTTTGGGTTGTAAGCCTACAAGCCTTACCCATATCCTGCCAATGCATGGCTGAACAACTGATTTGAGGTCAGTGGTTACCAAGGTCAGCAGATCATTTTTCAGTACGTATGTGACAACACCCCAAACTTTCCCCAAGACAAGTGATTAAAACAAATCAAAGCAAAAAACAGTACTTTATAGAGAGAGAGTAGCAGAACATGGATGCAATGAAAAAGTTCTCTCCTTGAAATGACTTAGTAGTCTCCCAACTTCAGAACTTCTTACAGGTTTACTGTGTAATAAGTATAAAGTGCTTCAGCCTATTCAAGAACAGGACAACAATAACAATGTATTCTTTTCAGCTTTGATCTAATCCCCAAATAAGGAATGCCAACTAAACCTTGGAAATATGGTATTAAATTTCACTGTTCTGTCTTTTTGAAATAACACTGATTTCAAGACTAACATGGAAAACTGAACTTTTTGCAATGAAAAGAAATACTCAGTACTTTGTCCTTTGTTGCCTGGCAACTAAGGGCTATAAATGGATTTTATGATTATAAAGACTCTGGAATTAATGTGAACATGGAAAAGTTGTAATAACTCGCTTAGGAGAGGATTCTTTTTTTGAAATAAAAATTTATGGATTTGTGTGTAGTTTATACACACACATATTTCAAAACAAGTGTAGAAAAACTGTGGTTTTTATGCTTATAAATATCATAATAAAAATCAGTAATAGCTACCATTTATTATGACATTTCCTCATTTAATCCTCATAATCCTAAGAAGTATGTGTTACTATCCTTCATTTTATTGATACAGAAAACAGAAATTTAAAATGCAAAGTAACTATGTGGCCCAAGGTCACACAGGTAAGAAATGGAAGAACCTGGATTTGAACCCAGTTGCCAGACTTAATGCCTATGTCCTACCCAGCACACCACAGAGATTCCTGGTGGCATAGGGCATAAGGCATTTGACTGCTAACCAGAAGGCTGACGGTTCAAACCCACCAGCCACTTCTTGGAAGGAGTACTGAGCAATCTACTTCCATAGTGATACTGCCTTGGAAACCCAAGGAGGGGTCACTATAAGTTGGATCCTACTCGACAGCAGTGGAGTTTGAGGTTTGGAATATCTGAAGACATTGATAGCTTCAACCCTACGGGAAAGACACTAATTTCAAATCTCAAGTTACATGAAGTTCCCATTAGAATACATTACTACCTATTGCTATAGGTGACATTTGTTTCTTAGGTTGCTAATACTAGGGTATCAAATATCAGTGTTATCTTACTAGACTTTTCATCCTGAATCTGGTTACCAAAAAGAATTGAGATGAAGCTGATGCTTCCTCTTACACTTCTAACTAAATCTGGCTGTATGACTTCCCTTTATAGATAGATCCAAGCAACTACAGACCAGTGATGCGTTCTTGTATATTAGTTTTCATACAAGTGAACTTACCTTTTTATTTTCTGTTGTTCCCTGCACAATGAACATAAGCCATTGCTTTCTACCACTAGCATCCCATCTTATGGTGCTGGAACTAGGTTTTGCCAAAAAAAAAAAAAAGACACTAAAGTACCAACTGCTCACACTCCAGAATGATTTCATCTACAGAAAGGAATTACAAGCAAATTGCTTTTTTTTTTTTTAAAAAAAAAAGTTATTTTATCAGGAATTGTAAGTTTCAGAACTACCTTTACAGATGTATCATTGCAACCTTTACTAGAAGACAGTGCGTATGGTAGGTACACATGGGCTTTTAGACAGATAGTCATCTGTTCAAATCTGAGCTCTGATACATATCAGCTGTGTGACCTTGGACACAGTACATAACTTCTCAGAATTTGTTTCCTCATCTGCAAAACAGTGATAACATCTACCTGCTCACTTTCCTGTGTTAAATAAGAATATGGAGAGTCTTAGTGCAAAGTCTAAGATAAAGCCAAGCATTCATTGAAATGGTAGTGGTTTTCTCATTATGAATTCTTTCAGGGCTTTTTTAAGAAAAATAAATAAATAAATAAATAAGAATAAACATTTGTATCTAACTATAAGAATACTACCCACCATTTCTCTGTCAGTTTGTTGGACTATCGTGCCTTGCATATTGCTGTGAGACTGGAAACTAAGCCAGCAGGGTCACCTGTGGTGGACAAGTTTCAGCAGAGCTTCCAGGCTAAGACAGACTGGGAAGAACAGGGCCATCCACTTCTGAAAAAACTGGGCAGTGAAAACCTTATGAATAGCAGTCAAACACTGATATGTTACTGGAAAACTTCATGAATAGCAGTAAAACATTATCTGATATAGTACTGGAAGATGAATGCCTAGGTTGGAAGGCACTAAAAATACAGCTGGGAATGAGCTGCCTCCTCAAAGAAGAGTTGGCCTTAATGACATGGATGGAATAAAGCTTTTGGAACCTTCATTTGCTGATGTGGTACAACTCAAAATGGGAAGAAACAGCTGTGAACATTCATTAATAATCAGAACACAGAATGTACAAAGAATGAATCTAGGGAAAATTAGAAGTTGTCAAAAATGAAATGGACTTCCAGTAAGATGAAGGAATAGACATACAAGCTACACACACCCTCTTCAACAAAGAAAAGAGAAACCAAATGACAGAGATACATAAGATAATCCTGGAGCCCTGAGCTTTGAAAGGAAGTATACAGAAGTGGATTAGGCACCAACTACTGGAAAATCCTGAATGAAAACAGTGAGTACAAAGAAGGTCAGAGTAGTGGACTGTTAGCTACTCTGATGGGACCAACAGCCTGAATATTTCCAAGTAGTGTTGGGACCTGAGAATTGACCTAAATGTCTGCCCTGGTCATCAAGGACTATAGGGATGATTGCACTGGTAGCCTTTGACACCAGCAAGAAGGGAGACAACCTGAGCTGTGGACTCTCAGTGGTCCAGAGGGTGCAGCCATTTTTATTGTTTACAAGTGGTGGCCATTGTAGATATTTAGAGTGACCAAGGGCACAGCCATCTTGAATGTTTACAAGCAGTGGTCATTTTGGATATTTAAAGTGACCGAGGCTGCAGCCATTTTGAATGTTTACAAGTGGTGTCCGTTTTGGATTTAAAGTGACATCATTTGCATCTGGATTCCAGAGACCTAAGAATAGGCTCCATTTGCCAAGAACAGTGGGGACATACAGGAGGCAGACAATGGAAAAGGAGACAGGTGGTGAGTGTGTAAGTGCTGCCAACTAGTGAAAAGAGGAGCACAGCACAGTATCCTACTTAGGTTGATAACATACAAACAAAACAAAAAAAAAAAAAAAAAGTGGGCAAGTCACTCCAACACAAAATCACCAATTAAATATAAACACAAAAATGTCACAATGCCTTGGAGACAACAGAGGATCACAGTCCACAAAAAGAAGCAACATGAAGCAGAAGAAAGACGGGACCAGGATACAGATCCAAAATACATCCCTGAGGAAGATGCAGCATTGGAACTCTCTGATAGGGAATTCAAAATAATTATATTCAGGTACCTTCAATGAACTGAGAGAGAGATCAAGGAAAACACTGACAAAATTGAGGAAAACACAGAGAAAACCCTAGAACAATTTCAAAAACAACACAAGAACAAAATGAAAAAATAAGTGAAAAATTTGAGATGATACAAAATCTACAGGCAGAAATCCAGAAGATTAACACTAAATTTTCAGACAAGATAGCACAATGAATAGGCAAAGGAATAGAATTGAATCAGTGGAAGACAGAATTAGTGAGATTGAAGGGAAATACCTCAATACTTCTTTGGAAAGGGATCAGTCAAAAAAAGATCAAAACAAAATGAAGCCTAAGGTTCATGTGGGATACCATCAAAAGGAAAAACCTACGTGTAATCAGAATTCCAGAACAGGAAGAGACAAATAAAACCACAGAAAAAACTGTCAAAGATTTGTTGGAAGAGAATTTTCCTGGTATGATGAAAGATGAGATTATATCCATTAAAGATGTCCAATGAACCCCAAACAGGACAAACCCCAAAAGAAAATCTGCAAGACATATCATCATCAAACTCACCAAAACCAAAGACAAAGAAAGAATCCTGAAAGCAGCATGGGAAAAAACCAAAAGTTACCCACAAGGGACAACCAGTAAGACTAAGCTCCAATTTCTCAACAGAAACCATGCAGGCAAGAAGACAATGGAATGGTATATATAAAACCCTGAAAGAGAAAAATTTCCAACCAAGAATTTTGTACCCAGCAAAACTGTCTCTCAAATATGATGGTGAAATTAGGACATTTCCAGATAAGCTGAAATTAAGGGAATTTGTTAAAACCAGACCAACCTTACAAGAGATGCTAAAGGGAGTTCTTTGGACAGAGAACCAACAACAGCAAACAACAACTGACCATTAACACACATGATGACATAACCCAGAAACCA
>NW_006921979.1:3108383-3109298 GCF_000298275.1 Orycteropus afer afer | reverse complement strand
AAAAGACTGCATTGACCCATGTCACCTTAGTTTTCTGTATTTCACTGCACATAAATGATATTTCAATAAAATGCATTAAAAGAAATGAAGTGGAACACATAAAGCTCAATATCCTAGGCATTAGTGAGCTGAAATGGACTAGTATTGGACATTTTGAATTAGATAGTCATATGGTCCACTATACTGGGAATGACAAATTAAAGAGAAATGGTATTGCATTCATCATCAAAAAGAGTATCTCAATATCTATCCTAAAGTACAATGCTGTCCGTGATAGGATAATATGCATGCACCTACAAGGAAGATCAGTTAATACTACCATTATTCAAATTTATGCACCAACCACTAAAGCCAAAGATGAAAAAATTGAAGATTTTTACCAGATTCTGCCATTGGAAATTGACCAAACATGCAATCAATTGATTATTTCTGGTGATTGAAATGTGAAAGCTGGAAACAAAGCAGCCACACTGGTAGCTGGAAAATATGGCCTTGGTGAGAGAAATGACATAGGAGATCGCATGATGTAATTTTGTAAGACCAATGACTTACTCATTGCAAATACCTTTTTTCAACAACATAAATGGCAACTATACATGTGGCCCTCACCAGACGGAATACATAAGAATCAGATCAACTACATCTCTGGAAAGAGGTGATAGAGAAACTCAATAACATCAGTCAAAACAATGTCAGGGGCTGACTGTGGAACGGACCATAAATTACTCATATATAAGTTTAAGTTGAAGCTCAATAAAATTAAAACAAGTCCATGAGGGTAATAACAGGACATTGAGTATATACCACTGATTTTAGAGGCCATCAGAAGAACAGGTTTCACACATTGAACACCAATGACCAAATACCAGAGGAATTGTGGGATGACATCAAGAACATTGTAAATGAAGAAAGCAA
>NW_006921979.1:3092785-3105217 GCF_000298275.1 Orycteropus afer afer | reverse complement strand
TTGTCAGAAGGAACCATTCCCTGGAGAAGGATGTCATGCTTGGTAGGCTGGAGGGTCGACGAAAGAGGGGGAGGCCTTCAACGAGATGGTTTGACACGATGGCTGCGATGATGGGCTCAAGTATAGCAGGGATTGTGGGGCTGGCGCGGGATCAGCCAGTGTTTCGTTCTGCTGTGCGTGGGGTCGCTATGAATTGGAAACGACTCGACGGCACTTAACAACAACAACAACAACTTTGTATAATGCAATAAAGGCCTTTGTTTTTCCATGACAAGTTTTGGTCAAGAATCTCATTCATTGCACACATATTTAACACACATATTTTTAGTAATTACATACCAGACACTAAGCCTATAACGAGACAAAGTCTAGTCCTCACCTGGAGTCACTCACTATCATCTGTCGGCGTCAGACTTGTAAACACATAAATTAAACGTCTACGTGAGGGATGCTGGAGAAGCATGGAGAATTTAGCTTCTAATTCTGCCCATGGAATTTTGTTAGATGAAGTAGAAAACAGCATTCCAGGCAGAAGGAACAGTTAAAGATCCAGTGCTAACAAAGGTCATGATGTATTTATGAAACAGGGAAAGGCTCAGCATATAGATAGCAATAACAACATTAATAATAACAACAAACAAATACAGTTATTGTTCTAACCTCATATATATTGAATCACTCAACCTTCCCAATAACCCTATTAGAAACATGCAAGTATTATCCCAATTTCATAGATACAGAATTGAGGCACAAGAGTTTAAGTAATTTTCCCAATATCACACAACTAGTAAAGGGTAGGGAGGTTTGGTGGCGTAGTGCCTAGGGCATTTGACTGCTAACCAGAAGGCTGGTGGTTCAAATCCACCAGCCACTCCTTGGAAGGCAGATTGGGCAATCTACTTCCGTAGAGATACTGCCTTGGAAGCCTAAGGCAGGGTCACTATGAATCAAATCAACTCAACAGCAGTGAGTTTTTTGTTTGTTTGTTTGTTTGTTTGTTTGTTTTTTAGTAAGGGGTAGAATTCAAGGTTAGAACTCTGGCTCAGGAGCATGCTCTTAACCCTTCCCCAAACTACCTCTCACAGATTATGAGTAGGAGGGGTTCCTAGAAAGAATGTAATGTTACATTGGGATCATTATGCTAATCTCAGGTAATAAAGATTTAACAGAATTTTTAAGCAATGCATCTATATAAGCCAAAAACAATGCCGTAGGTGGTCAACACAAGAGAGAAGTTAGGAGGTTCTTGCAAAAGATGAATGTCCAAACAAAAGGGAGAATGCAACCAAGAGACATTTCTGAAGTTGAAGCAACAGAACCTGGTAAACAATTAACTATAGAGAGTGTAGGAGGCATCATTAAGGATGACACCCCAGTTTCTAGTTTGGGAGGTTTGTTGGAGAGTGACAGGAATACAGTGAAGACTGGCATACTGGAGGGAAGAATAATGAGTTCCATTTTGAATGAGAAAAAGGCAGCCAGGAATACATGCAAGCATATTAACAAAATGCAACACACTGCCGTCAAGTCAGATCCGACTCACAGAGACCCCTCCTGGGGTCTCCAAGGCAGTATCACTATGGAAGTAGATTGCCCAATCTTCCATCCCAGGATTGGCTGGTGGGTTTGAACCGCCAGCCCTCCAATTAGCAGTCAAATGCCTTAGGCACTATGCCACCAGAGCACATTAAGCAGTTATAAACACAGGTCTGGAATTTAGCAACATAGTTTGAGATATGCTGATCCATGGGAATAAATGAGATCATTCAATGTACATTATCGGTGGTCAAGTAAGTTTCTGAAAAAGATGCTGGAGCAGACAAAGGAGAGTGAACTACTGAAAGAGAGTGAGAGGAAACAGTCTGGAAGAGAACCAGGAGAGAACATGCCATGGAAGAAAAGAGATTTCCCATGAGTAAATCGCGGGTGATGGTGACAAATCTTGGAGAGAACACCAGGAAGAGTAGGGTTGCAATATTTTTAACAATATAGCACTCAAGAGCAATTTCAAAAGAGCAAGTAGAAGTCAAATGAAATTGGATTGAAAAGTGAATGGCAAATGAAGAATGAAGAGAATGGTAATGGGGGGAAAGGAAAGCAGACGAGTGCTTGGAAGGAGCAGTAGAGTTGACAACAAATACCTTGATGTTGCTATTAGCCCCCACCACACAGGGCCTATTACTCTCCCGTCCTTGGTATTGTTGTTTTATATCCATCTTTAAGATATTCTTTAATGTAAACTATTCCCAGAATCTTTCTGAAAGTAGCATAGGCTGTTGTTACTGTTGCTAGGTGCTGTTGAGTCAGTTTCAACTCAAAGCAACTCTACGTACAACAGAATGAAACACTGCCTATTCCTGCACCATCCTCACATCACTTGAGCTCATCATTACAGCTACTTGGTCAATCCATCCCATTGAGGGTCTTCTCATTTTTCACTGACCTTGTACTTTACTAAGCATGATATCCTTCTCCAGGGACTGGTCCTTCTGACAACATGACCAAAGTATAAGAGACAAAGTCTGGCCATTTTCATTTTTAAGGAGCATTTAGTTGTACTTCCTCCAAGAGAGATTTGTTTGTTCTTCGAACAGTCCATAGTACATTCAATATTTTCATCAACACCACAATTCAAATGCATCAATTCTTCTGCATTCTTCCTTATTCACTGACCAGCTTTCACATGAATAGGTGGCTATTGAAAAAACCATGGCTTGGGTCAGGAGCACCTTATTCTTTGCTCTTAAACACTTTTCAAGAGATGGTTTGCAGCAGATTTGCCCAGTGTTATACGGTGTTTGATTCCCTGACTGTTGCTCCATAGGCATTGATTGTGGATCCAAGTAAAATGAAATCTGTGGTAACTCCAATCTTTTCTCCATTTATCATGATGTTGCATGTTGGTCCAGTTGTGAGGACTGAGGACTTTTATCTTCTTAATGTTGAGGTGTAATACATACTGAAGGCTATAATCTTTGATCTTCATCAGAAGTGCTTCAAGCTTTCTTCACTTTCAGCAGCAAGTATAGGCATAAACAACAAATAAATGTTGACCCATTGCCAAGCAGCTCCTCCTATCAAAGTGGCCACCAGATTCTCTCCTACAGCCTTTATAGTGTTAGCACAGCCTTGCAGACACCTTGATTTTGAACTTATGGCATCCACAACTGTGACAGAATACATTTCTGTTGTTTTAACCCACAAAATCTGTAGTTACTTGACAATCCTGTATGATCAGTCCCACCACCAACTCCCTCTTAGCTCACCTCAGACTTCAAAGGTAAAATGAAGTTATCTCAGGTTCCAAACCTGAAATTTACCTAACTGTGTCCATCTATTCCAGATACTCTACTCCTCTTCCTATTTCAAGAATAAGTGTCCTATCACCTAAGACTAAGCTCTCCCCATGTGCTCTGGATCCCATCCTTACCCACTCAAGGCTCCCCTCCCACAATTATCCACCTCCCTCCTCTGCATCATGAATTTACTCCTCTCTATTGAATCATTTCCGTCAACAAAATGTGCATTAGTATCAATGATTATAAAATAAAACAAATTATCAAATACAAACTTTTTCCTGCCCCTACATGCCCCCCAAAAAACTATTGCCCCATTTCTCTGCCCCTAGTACAGTGAAATCTTCTAAAAAAAAAATTATCAATTTAGGCCCATCACCTTCCACTCTGTGTTTAGTCCCAATGACTGGCCTTTCTTCCCCACTGCGCTAAAACTACTTTTCCAGGTCACTCACATCCTTCTTTTTCCTAAATTCTATGGTCAATTATCAGACATTTCAGAACATGTAAAACATTTCATCAGGCCCACACTATTTCCTAGCTTAACACTATACACTCCTGGTTTTCCTCTTACGTCACTTTGCTTGTTGCTCTCACTTGGGTCCCTAAATGTTATCCTGGGACCCTTTCTCTATACTCCCTTCCTGGTGATCTCATCTACTCTAGGGCTTTAAACATCATCCAGAGACTGATGACTCCCAAACTGACATATGAAGCTCTGATTTCCTTAAGTTCTAAATTTAAAAATCCAACAGCCTCTTCATTATTTCTACTCGATTGTCTAGAAGGCATCTAAAACTTAAAATGTCCCAAATTAACTGGTTTTGCATGCGTGTGCACACGCACACACACAACTTCTGCCTAGTCTTCCTGAATACTTGTATCACCATCCATCAGTTGTCTAGTTTTCATGCCAAAACTTAGGAATGATCCTTGCTTCCTCTCTGTTCTTCACTTCTTTTCCTATCCAACTACAAGTCCTGCCTGCTCTCCAGCTTATAACTCTCCACTGGTTTCCCACGATACTGAGAATTAAAAACTGAGACTCCAACATCATCCAACACCATCCCCCTCATGCACTACACTCCAATCACTTTGACCTCACTGTCTCCCAACCACTCCAAGCTTAAGAACACTGGTGTTCCCTTTGCCTGCAATGCTTTTCTTCTAAACTGATGCATGGCTTGCTATCAGTCATTATTCAGGTCTCAGATCAAATGTCACCTCCTCAGGAACCTTCCTGACTACCTTAGCTCAAGAAACTCACTCTTCCCCCCTTCACACATCTCTCTGTTTACATCATCACCTAGTTTCATTTTCTTCCTAATTAATAACTATCTGAAATTGTCTGATTTATCTATTGTCTTCTTCCTTCTGCCAGAAGCAGATTGTGTCTTCACGACTAAATCCCTAGCCATTAGAATAGCACTGGGATCAGGAGAGAGATTCTGTAAATATTTTTTGACTGGAAGATTGAATAAAAGAAGGAATAAATGATGATACTGTAACTACTCACTATGTAGATGACCTTAGGCAAGTAACTTAACCTCTGTAAGCCTCATGTTTCTCATGAGAGGATAATAATCTCTCACAGGACTGATGTGATGTGAAACTGAGAAGATAATAAATCAGTAACAACAAGAAAAATAATAAATAACCTTTACTGAGCTCTCTGTGCCATGCTGTCTCTGAGATAATATGGTTATCCTCATTTTATAAATAAGGACTTATCCATAAGCCTGTATGTAGTAAATGGCAGAGTCAGGATTTATACTCATGATGACGAGTCAGAATCTGTGTTCTTAACTACAATTCTATATCCAGAACATAGTAAGTGATCAGTACATAACAGTAAGGAGCTCTGGTAGCATAGTGCCTAAGGCACTTGACTGCTAACCAGAAGGCTGGCGGTTCAAACCCACCAGCCACTCCTCGGAAGGAAGGTTGGGCAATCCTACTTCCGTAGTGATACTGCCTCAGAAACCCAAGGAGGGGTCTCTATGAGTCGGGGCTGACTCGACGGCAAATAACAACAACAACAACAATTATTATGTTGTAGATCAGAGATTGGCAAACATTTACTGTAAATGGCCAGAGAGTAAATATTTTAGGCTTTATGAACCATATGGTCTCTGTTGCAACCACTCAGCTCTGCCATTGTAACATCAAAGCAGCCATAAACAATACATAAATGAACAGATATGTTCCAGTAAAACTTTTTTTCAAAGACAGGTTGCAGGCCACATTTGTCTGTCAATCTCTGTTGCAGATGAACAGCTAATGATAAGAAGAGCTGTTCACTCTATGTTCAGTGAAAAAGTCCACTATTAAATAATATAGTATAATTCCATTTTTGTTTTAATAAGTACACAAGATTGACAACAAACTTTGAATAATATTTACCATGGAATGATGAGATTATGAGTGGCATCAATAATCTCTTAGGGTATTTATAATGGTCTGTATGTTAAATTTTTAATAAGTAAATTTTTAATAAATAATTAGTTAATATTTAGATAATCAGTTTGGAGTTTAATTATATAACTCCCAAGACCCTGTGGAGTCTTCCATAAACCCAGTTCTAATTACAAAGTTGACAAGATGAGAAAACCAATCACACCACCAAAGGTAGGTAGTGGTGGTGGTGGGGGGGGTGTCTTCCTTTCAGTAGGGTTTGTCAGGATTCCCTAAAGATGGCAATAGCTCCGGCAGGTCTCAAATGCAGGATGTGTACAGGTCACCAAGGTAAGCACTGATCTCATTACAGTACATTTTAAATTCCAATTAAATCACCTTTGCCTTGGGAATTCCAGTACAAAAGAAGAAAACAGATTTCTTCTTAATGTCACCAAGCCAACAGCCTCTTTGTTTTGGATGTTTCATGCCAAGACAACATAGTTTCTAACCACCTTCCAACACTAGATAAAAATGTTCAGATAATCATAAATAGCTTGCATGATCTGGCTGGGTTTTCTTGTCTTTGGCATGTTCTTGCTTGCAGGATCCTGAAAAGTCCATGCTAGAGTTAAACCTATGAAAGCTTGAACCTGTGTAAGGCAGAAACCTGTCAGAGAAAGAAAACTAAAATATCTTCCACTAAAACAAGTAATATCAAAGTGCTAAGACTGCACCCTATCAAAGGTGGAAAACTTGCTAGACCCAGAAAAAAAGAGGCAGTCCTGCCAAGTTCTAGAAGCTGCCACACAGATGAATGATATGAGCTCCTCCCTCTGTGGTATAATTTGAGACATGCTAGGAAGCACCCTGATGTCTAAAGTTCCACCATTACAACCTACCCTCAGAGTGGATAGATGGGTGAACATGCTGAATGATCATGTATGTCTAGGCAGGCAGAAGTATGCCCATGACTACGTATAGGATTAGCAGACAATGTTTCTACATGTGTATTTGTATATGCTGTAAGAATGTCCACCTGTATAATAGAGGTAACAAGGGGCAAGGTTGTGGTAGCTTCTTGGTCACAGCCAGCTACCCAGAGGGAGCAAGTAGTTGGACCTGCGGGCTCGGGACCATGGTTGCAGGGGACATCAAACTCAATTGGCATAACACACTACACAAAAACATTGTTCTACATCCTATTTTGGTGAGTAGATATTGGGGTCTTAAAAGCTTAGAAGTGACCATCTAGATGTAATGATGGATCTCTCCTCATCCAGAGCAAAGAAGAATGAAGAAAACCAAAGATGCATGGAAACAACTAGTTTAAGGGACTGGGAGACCATACGAACCTCAGCCTATATGACCATGAGACCAGAAGAACTAGATGGTGCCTGGCTACCACTATCAACCACTTAGAGGGGGATCAGTGCAGGAGATCCTGAATAGAGTAGGAGAACAATGTGGAACAAGATTCAAAATCATTTAAAAAAAAAAAAAAAACAGGTTTGCTGGTCTGATACAGCCTGGTTAACGAAACCCCTAAGACTATGGGCCCTAGTTACCCTTCAGGTCCAGAACTGAACTCCTGAACTCATTCCTGTGGCTTCCAGTCAAACAATGTGTAGTGAACATTTCTATCAGGTAGATATACTCCTTGGAACAATCAATCATGGGAGAACAGAAGGGCAGTGTTTGTACAGGGAGACAGCTGAGGGGGGAGGGGTAGGAGTACATGCAAGGGAAGGACAAAAGGAAGAGAGTTGTTACATTGTGGGGAATTGTACTCAATGTCATGAAACAAAATGTATAAACTGCTATATGGAATATGAATTTGCTTTGTAAATTCCCCCAAATAACAAAACAACAACCTAGCCGTGGAGGAGGTAAACATTATAACTCATTTGATCAAAACAGCTTCATGCTCTTAAAAGCACTTTGAATGTAAGGCTCTACGGAGGTGTAAGATGGCATCAGATCATTTGCCATTTTCACCTTCCATGCAAGTTCAGATTTTATTACAACAGAAGAAGAGGCCAGAAAAATCACTGGTTGTCTGAGAGGTTGAAAAAGTGATGGCCCTAAAGCAAAAAAAAAAAAAAAAGACAAGAGAATTGAAAGACTGGCCTGCAACCAATCACAGGTGGCTTCATATTTTGGAGGAGTAATATACAAGTATCACTTACGACATCCATTTTCTGTCTGGAATATGAGACTGTGTCTATCAACTGGCAGCTTAGCCCAACTGTCTCTGTGTGTTCTTCTCACTGGACCATTCTGCCACTGGGCAAGTTTTCCTTCTTCCTACATGTGAACTGCTGGATGTCCTGAATCTAGTTAGGGTCCAATAAATGTTTAAATGGAAATGTCCTTTTATTTGAGCTTTCATTCATTTCTTTTATAAATATTGAGTGGCTACTATGTCCTGGGGGTACCACATAGGCACTTTTCCAAGTTATGTCTCTCTCATACTCAACAATGCTGCTTAACCTCCCTTAAAGCCTTTCTAGGTTAACTCCACCTGAGTTCAGCACTTTAGTCACTGCTTTTCTGCTTCAAAAACTTCAGTATTTTCCTCAATTCCTGACTACTTGGTATCTCCATTATATTCATTCCTGTGCAGCTAGTGGACAGCAGAGGTTTCCACTTTCTCAGCATACCCTGATAATAACCAAAACATACACACACACACACACACGACTATATTATATAAATCAGTTTGTAACCTACTTTTTCTCTTAATATAAGCATTTTTGTCATTGATTTTAATATCTATAAAAATATACCATCATATGGAAGAGTCATAATTTATTTAACTAATCCATCACTATTAGAAATCTATGCTACAACCAATTTTTAATTATGATAGCCCTCTCTTCTGACAACCTTCTCTTGCAGTGATACTTGCTTTGCTGATAAAGTTAAACACTTCCTTTGGGTGTCTAGGTTTCAAAGGATGTTGGGATTCCCTATGGTATCCTATCTACCTCTTCTGAATTAGCTAATTGGCCTACCTATTGCAGGGGATTAGAATTAGAATTGCCAGCTACCTGGATCCATGCTTTTTGCTTGCCATTTTCCTGAGATACATCATAAAGATTCAGCCCATATTTGAAAGCCTAAAATAAAAACTAAGATTATCATGGCTTTGACAGTCAAGGTTATTTAATTCAAGATGCTCCTGTCCACTTCAGATCCTTTTTAATACTAAAGTGTTTATAGGGGAGAATATATATTAATTCAGAGATTAGTTTCTTAGAATGAAGGGAGGGGGGAGAGGAAAAAAACTAGTGATTAACATTGCTAAAACTTTTCTTTGTTTGCCAGACCTAGATTATTTATATGAATCTGTTTGGGAGCTCTGATGGCGTAGTGTCCAAGGCATTTAACTGCTAACCAGGAGGCTGGTAGTTCAAACCCACCAGCCACTCCTTATAAGAAAGACTGGGCAATCTACTTCCGTAGTGATACAGCCTTGGAAACCCAAGGAGGGGTCACTATGAGTCAGATCCAACTCGACAGCAGTGAAGTTTGGTTTTGGTTTTGATTAGAAACAATATCAACAGAAGCATGACATACAGCAACTGACTTTCCTCATCATAATATCCTATTTAGTTTTTGTATCTTTATTCTAAGGAAGATTTTTAAAAGGTCCAGATAAAGAAAATCATCAACATCTAAAGGAAAAGCTTCCAAAACCGACAAGCTACCATTTCAAGGTAGTGGTGGCTGGACTTGGCCCAGGGTAGGTGCTCATGTTTGCTGAACAGAGGTAGTAATGAAACACTGATGACTAGCCATGTGACTTTGGAGAAGGCAGTTCACAAAGTTAGTGCCTCTACCTTTTTTTAATTTGTAAACTTTACCACCTTTTTCAGCTGTTCATTTTTACTCTTTCCATAAAGAATTGACTCCTCTTCCATCAAAAAAGCCTTCAAATGGAGCAAAAGAAAGTGTAAAAAAGATACAGTAATAACAATAACCAGATATTGCAACAAATTATAGAGGGGACTTGTGGAAACTGTGTTCTCAGAGATTCTGAAAATCGTACAACCAAGGATAGTACAGAGATCGCATTGGTATAATAGCTCTTCCAGAAAAAGGCAGGTAGGCCAGATTAACTAGTCAGGTCTTCTCCAACTCTGGAAGAAAACCAAGTAGAGCTTTTGCATTTTGAAAACTGAATTGATGGTTTCTCTAAAACAAAGAAGATAGAGTTGTAGCTTGGAGCTTCCTACCTACTGCTTGAATAATCAGGCAGTGACATTTAAACAACATGACCCAGGTGAATACCACCAACTTGGCCAGTGCCAGAGACAGAACATTCAATGAGATGAATCATAGGGCTGAGATAACAGGACAATTCTCTCGGTCTTAGGTTCCTTCTCAGTATTTCTGACAAAAATTAAAGCATGGAAACAACTGCACGTCTTGATTCCTTCTGCTATTGCTCTAGAACCTCACTATTTCTTTGGCATGATGTCACTGTTCAGTGTTCGGCACTTAGTGTTCAGTGAATTCCATTCAACCTTTAAACATCTGCTATTTTTCAAGCACCTTACTAAGCATAAGAAATACCACATGCTAACTGCTCTCTGGATAATGTAGATGAGCAGATCAGCCTTCAATTCTCCCACCTGAGAAACACTTTAAAATGGGTAATAGCTATGGCCACATTTCCCTCCACACAGGATGGGCCCAGCAAACTGACAAGAAACTAAAGTCATACTGATGCGAAGACTCCCAATGACACATGTGCCACAAAAGGACAAGTCCTTGCTAATATTTTTCACAGACCCACCATTAGGATATCGAGTCAATGAGAAGTGGTACTGGCATTTCAGGTTTTTAGAAGGAAGAAAATCTTGTAACTATGACCCATAGTATGCCTCCCCCTCAGGGCAAAAAAGGTGTTTAACTTCAAAAAACAAACTGTTATCCAGTTACACAAGGCACCTGACTGCTAACCAGAAGGCTGGCAGTTCAAACCCACCAGCCACTCCTCGGAAGGAAGGTTGGGCAATCTACTTCCATAGTGATACTGCCTTGGAAACCCAAGGAGGGGTCGCTATGAGTTGGGCCAACTTGATGGCACATAACAACAACAACGTGAAAAAATGAAGATGGAAATGAGGGGGGGGGAGTTCTTCATTGATTTTGGCTGTTCTGTATTAAATATACTAAAAGAAAAAACATTTTAAATAAAATTTTACATTTTCTTGGGCTATATTCAATAATTTTAGTGTTAAGACATCAAAATCTATAACTTTTTTTTGAGTTAGAAGAATAGTCTAGCACAGGACTGGGAATAGTAACAGTAACATAGATATCCTGTCTTTTATTCTTTTCACAATCTAAAAGATGGTAAGCCTTTTTTTTTTTTCTTAATCACTACCTGTACCTATTATTTTCGACACAACAGCAGCAAATGAGCTTCTGACCACCGTATGACAGCATTTCTCCCAAGGTGAATTTTAAGTAAATTCTAGAAAGATGAGGCAGTGATATAGTGAGCAGTGCCATTTCTCCAAAGCAGTGACTGCATGTTGGAAACTGGCCTCTTACCTTCAAAGAACTGCTGCAGGGCTTCGCTTTCACCCACCATATCCATGGTCCTGTGGTCCTAGCAATACTTCCTGCTAGAACAAGGGTTATCAGACTTCAGAAGCGCTGTTCTTGAAAAAACTTCATTTTCTTTTTATTGCCTATCTTCAGACTTCCAATTGTGCCTAGTGAGATGGTTAAGGTCTCAAAATATGACTATAAAATTAAGAAGATATGCAATCATGAAGGAAAAAAAAAATCATGAAGAGGGAAGTAGAAGCAAATCCATCTACCTTTCTTAATGTAGGGAACTATTTTCTACTCTGCCTTTCGTCTTTAAGGACCTTTGTCCTTAGTGACATATGTAATTACATACATGGGCCATAAATACAGTCTTATCTCTCATTTGTCCTTTTACACCAATGTATTTATATCTCTGCTTCTATCAGCCAGATCCAGTTAGCCACAATCAAGCGAAAGACTGTTTGATTTTTAACCTAGAGAAAGGGGGTAAATCAATATAATTCACTTTTATAGATACCTAGAATAGCAAATAATTTTAAAAGCCATGTAATAATGAAATGTTAAGAATTGTTAAATATAACCAAATTTACTCACAATAAACTTACATTCCTGAATACATTACCTAGTCTATTTCCTTTAGAGTTTGATTTCATTGAAAATATACAGAAATCCCTCTTAAAAAAGCAAATCTATCTTGTCAATTTAGTGATTCTAACTACCAAGTACATGATTCTCAACTAAATATATTGTTGTTAGGTGCCGTCGAGTCATTTCCGACTCATAGCAACCCCATGCACAGCAGAATGGAACACTGCCCAATCCCGCGCCAGTTCCATGATCCCCACTATACTTGAGCCGATCATCACAGCCACCATGTCAATCCATCTCGTTGAAGACCTCCCCCTCTTTTGTCGACCCTCCACCCCCTACCAAGCATGACATCCTTCTCCAGGGAATGGTCCCTTCTTACAACATGACCAAAATAGGTGAGACGAAGTTTGGCCATTCTCGCGTCCAAGGAGCATTTTGGGTGCACTTCCTCCAGGACAGATCTGTTACTTCCTTTAGCAGTCCATGGTAATTTCAGCATTCTTCACCAGCACCACTCAAAAGCATCAACTCTTCTTCGGTCTTCCTTATTCATTGTCCAGCTCTCACATGCACACGAGGC
>NW_006921979.1:3090998-3091712 GCF_000298275.1 Orycteropus afer afer | reverse complement strand
CCAATTCTTTCACTGCAGCTTTGACTTCTTCCTTCAGTACCATTGGATCTAGATCATATGCCACTTCCTGAAATGGATGAAGACCGACCAGTTCCTTTTGGTACAGTGATTCTGTGTATTCCTGCCATCTTCTCTTGATGTTTCCTGCATCATTCAATACTTTGCCCACAGAATCTCTCTATATTGCAATTCAAGGCTTAATTTTTTTCAATTCTTTCAGCTTGAGAAATGCTGAGCATGTTCTTCCCTTTTGTTTTTCAAACTCTAGGTCTTTGTACATTTCATTATAGTAATTGATTTTCTCTGCTCAAGCTGCTCTTTGAAAATTTCCATTCAGTTCCTTTATCTTGTCATTTCTTCCATTGGCTTTAGCTTCTCTCCACTCAAGGGCAAGGTTCAGAGTCTCTTCTGTCATCCATTTTGGTCTTCTTTTCTTTTTTCATCTTTTTAGTGATCTTTTGCTTTCTTCACGGATAATGTTCTTGATATCCTCCCACAAGTCTTCTGGTTTTCAGTTGTTGGTGTTCAATGCATCAAATCTATTCTTTAGATGATCTCTAAATTTAAGAGGGATATATTCAAGATCATACTTTGGCTCCCTTGGACTTGTTTTAATTGACTTCAACTTCAAGCTGAACTTGCATATGAGCAGTTGATGATCTGTTCCACAATCAGCTCCTGGCCTGGTTTTGGCTGAAGATATTGAGCTTTTCC
>NW_006921979.1:3076039-3089491 GCF_000298275.1 Orycteropus afer afer | reverse complement strand
ATTGTGTTTCTGAGGCACTAAATCTTTACGGAAATCAAACACCCAGTCTTGCTTCTGCGGAGTGGCTGGTGGATTTGGACTGCCAACCTTCTTGTTAGCAGTCAGATGCCATAGGCACTGTGTTACCAGAGCTTCACTAAATATAAAGCTATATCCAAATAAATGTATTGTCTTCACTTGTTGTTGTGTTCTGTCGAGTTGATTACAACTAACAGCAACAGAACAGCACAGAAGTGCTACAAAGGGTTTCACTAGGCAGTAATCTTTAAGGGAACAGATCACCAGGTCTTTCCACCTGCGAATTGGCTGATGGGTTGGCACCGCAACCTCTAAATGAGCAGCCAAGTATTTAACTATTATGCCACCAGGGCTGCCAAATATTATTTAATAATAGCCTAAGGATTATATAATTACAAATTAAACTATTGAGCTTCTGTTTTCCAACTTTTTTTTTAAAAAGTTTTTAAACCTATATTCTAGTATCATGAGCTACCCATACACTTTTCAGACTTACCAATTTTTAATATTTTGCACTTTTGCCTTTTCTCTTGATATGTAAATAAATTTCTATTTTGGGAGCTCTGGTGGCGTGGTGCCTAAGGCATCTGACTGCTAACCAGAAGGCTGGCGGTTCAAACCCATCAGCCACTCCTCGAAAGAAAGGTTGGGCAATCTACTTCCCTAGTGATACTGCCTCAGAAACCCAAGGAGGGGTCGCTATTAGTCAGATCCAACACGACAGCAGTGGGTTAGAGTTTATTTGAAAGTAAGTTTCTGATATCCTGACATTTCACCCCAAAATAATTTGGTGTACATCTTCTAACAATAAGGACATTCTCCCACATAATCATGACACCATTACTATACCTAACAAATGTAATATTAACAGTATCATATATGTAATTCCCACCATAGTCCTCAAAATATCTTTTACAAGTGATCAAGAACCCAACGAATATTCATGTACTGCCTTTGGTTGTGTCATATATAGAACAGTTCTTTGCCATTTTGGTTTGGTTTTAATGACACTGATATTTTTTAACAGTCCAGTCTCACGGTCTTGTAAAATGTCCCACATTCTAAATTTGTCTGATTGTTTCATTACTATCAGTAACAGGTGATCTTTTATACTTCCAAATAAAACATGTGCTCCTTGAAATTGAGCAAACTAATTTTAGTTTGGTGGGAAAAAAAAAAAAAAGAGTCCTATTATTTGTTGTTGTTGTTTTGTACCATCAAATCAGCTTCAACCCACAGCAACCCTACATGCAACAGAGCAAAATATTGCTGGTCCTGCACCATGCTCACAATCTTCACTATACTTGCAGCCACTTTGTCAATCCACTTTGTTGAGGGTCTTCCCCTTCTCTGCTGACCCTCCACTTTGCAAACCATAATATCCTTCCCCAGGGAATGGTCCCTTCTGATAACATGACCAAAGTAGGTGAGATGAAATCTGGCCATTCTCACTTCCAAGGAGCATTCTTGCTGCACTTCTTCCAGGGCAGATTTGTTCATTCTTCCAGCAGTCCATGGTATTTTCAATAACCTTCAGCAACATCACAATTCAAATGCATCAACTCTTCTGCTGTCTTCCTTATTCACTGTCCAGCTTTCACATGCATATGACGCAAAGGAAAATACTATGGCTTGGGTTAGGCACACCTTAGTCTTCAAAGTGATGTTTTTGCTCTTTAACACTTTAAAGAGATCTTTTGCAGCTGATCTGCCCAGTGAAATACAATGTCTGATTTCCTGACTGCTACCTTCCATGAAGTTGACTGTGGATCCAAGTAAAATGAAATCTTTGACTACTTCCATCTTTTCTCCATTTATCATGCTTATAGGTCCAGCTGTGAGCATTTTTGTTTTATGCTGAGGTGTAATCCATACTAAACACTGTATTCTTTGATCTTCATCATAAGTGCTTCAAGTCCTTTTCACTTTCAGTAAGCAAGGTTGTGTCATCTGCGTACCGCAGGTTGTTAATGGTTCTTCCTTCAATCCTGATGCTGCATTCTTCTTCTGTATAGTTCAGCTTCTCAGATCATTTGCTCAGTATACAAACTAAGTATGGTGAAAGGATACAGCCTGACACTCCTTTTCTTGATTTTAAGCCATACAGTATTCCCCTGTTCTGTTCAAATCAGTGCCTCTTGGTCTATGTACAGGTTCTTGATGAGCACAATTAAGCACTCTGGAGCTCCCATTCTTTGTAATGTTATCCATCATTTGTTATTATCCACACAATCTAATGTCTTTGAATAGTAAGACACAAGTAAACAACTTTCTGTTTTTCTCTTTCAGCCAAGATCCATCTGACATCAGTAATGATATATCTCATTTCACTCCAAAATCTTTTTGGTAGGACAAATTCCCCCTCAAAATTTTTCTTCAGAAGTGTTTTGGTCATTCTTCCTTCTTTGCCACATACATTTCAAATTGTTTTTTCAAATCCAGGGGAAATGTTGGGATTTACTTTCAAGATGTACTGAATTTGTACATCAATTTGGAGAGAAATACCCTTTGTTTAGTAGGGTCTTCAATTTCTGTCTTAATGAGGAAAATCTTCTGAAGCCTTGAATGCCTACAAATATTCTTATTAAATATATTAAAATATTAAAATAACTATCAATCTCATATAACTATCTCATATTAAAATAACTATCAAGAAATAAAATTCTAGGTTCAAAGTTCTTTCCATGCTCAATCTCAGATTCCTGAGCTGGGCATGGTAATGATGGTTTCAATCATACCATTTATAAGCCTTTTGTCTGTGGTCTTTCACCCAGCTCACTCAGGGGAGTGACCTTTCTATAGATAAAGCTGCCCAAACCTCTGAAAACTGGACAAAATGGCATCTTCAGAAAACCAGCTTTCTCATACATTGCTGCTATGAATATAAATCAGTTCAACTTTTCTGGGGGAATTTTTGCAATGCAAACAAAAATCTTTTGTAATAAACATATCCCTTTATTCAACAACTCTACTTCTGGGCACCCAAATTTAGGAAAAAACCTAACAATATTTAAAGAGGTACGGTAAGGATACTCATCACAGTATTAATTTAAATAAATAATGTCCAAACATAATTAGTTACATTTTGTCAAAATTATAAAGTGATTAAGATGGTAAAGATGTATACCAACAAAGGAAAACTTTTAGTCAAAACCCAAGTAAGTCTATTTTTTTGTCTCAGATATATACTTATCTCAGTAGAAAATACCTAGAAACTAAGATTACTCTCCAAACATACAAACAGTAGCTCTCTCTGGATGGAGAGACTGAAGTGGTTTCTCGTTTCTTCTTTCTGCTTTTCTATACTTACTATATTTCTACAATGAGGCTCTTTTATAATTAATTTTAATAAATAGTTCCTCCTTATGGTATCAGTTTTACAACCTGGAACTTATAGGTAAGTGGTTTTATGATCTGTATACACTTTGCATGTACTACTCTTTCAACCTCACACCCTCAAACTCCCATGAGAACACATCAAACTCTTTATTTTCCATTATATCCTTTCTATGCTTTTTAAAGTGCTCAGCATACAGAAATACATTATTTGTTCAAGAATGCATCTCTGGGGTAAAATGTGACTATCTTCCACCTACTACATTTAACATATAACCGTAATAAAGTAGTTCTTTAAATTACAGAGAGAATAATAATTAAACCAGTAACTTTCAAAAATTTTTACAGTAGAAATCTTTCTTCATTCTTTTTTTCAAAGCTCAATATATAAAAAGACAGGCAGTCTAGTGAGAGCGATCCACCCAACTTTCTTCTTTGCCTCTCACAGGTTGTTGCACAGTTTGAAAACTACTACATAGAATTCAGCTGACCATATATGGCACATCAGAGGTAGAAGAAAAAGCAAAACCACATTTAATCTAACATGTATTTATTTAGCTCTTCTTTCAACTATAAATTACAATCACTAGTACACCTGTAATTTTTCTTTATAATGTGTTCAACTACAGAATAAGCAAACACAGCATAGGTCAGTTTAAAACAAATCACAGTACTTCTTAGTGTAATTTTCTAAAGAGTGAAAAAGTCTTGGGCCCACTTCTTGGAAATAAATATCAAGTAATCATAAAAATATTCAGCTATTCTCCAGTTATTCAGGGAGGTTCAAGCATGTTTCCAGGCACAGAGAGCATCAGAGTTCCTCTTTGAAATATCCCAGCTTTGCCAATGACATCTCTTTTCTCAACTGCATAACTTCCCAAAACATCTGATCAACTATACAAACAGAAGAGAGAAATATGTAAAACATAAAAGAAGTACTATCAATTATTTCTAATCTCTTGCACTGAAAGTTTAAGATCAGCTAAAAAACAACTGAGCAGCATTTCCTCATGATGTACCTAATGCCTAGATAGTCGAGATTTTTCACACAAACTTTTCCTGGACTTATGAGTATCCCAGTTTTATCAATCAGCAATATTAATGCAGTTTTATAACAACTATTTGTTAGATACATCAATGACTGAAACTTTAGGCCAAGAGAAGGTAAAAGTTGTCCCTTGTAAATGTTAATGCTGTTACCTTCATAAATAATTACATTCAATGTTCAATTATTAAAGAGTTTATTATCTAACTTACAGATCTTCTTGCTCTAGTTTGCTGTATCTTAGCCATTTCACTCTTCATTAACACTAACAGAGAGTGAGTAAAAACAAACGGAAAACAAAAAGAGAGTCAACAACTCAGTCACATTCTTTGTGAGTAGTATTAAGGAAAGGTTTTGTGTATGACTCCAATTGTAAATAAAAGTATGTGTTGAGGATGATCAGTAAATTTCAATGATTTTTAAGTGAATTTTTTTTATAAGCCCAATATAAATGGAAAGAAGTTAGCTCTACATTTCAGACAATAAAAAGTATTCATCTGACATACGATCAGATAGACTGATTTGGATCAGTGGTTCACAACCAGGGGAGATTTTGCCCCCAGGGTACATGTGGCAATGTCTGGTGGCATTTCTGGGTGTCATATCTAGGGGGTTGCTACTGGCATCTATTGAGTACAAGGCCAGGAATATTGCTAAGCATCCTACAACGAACAAGGCAGCCCCCACAACAAAAAATTATCCAGCAAAAAAATGTCAATAAGGCCAAGTTGGAGAAGCTCTGCTGTAGATTTAAACCTGACACTGTTGAGTTGATTTCCACTGAAAGCAACCCTATAGGACAGAGTAGAACCGCCCCATAGGATTTCCAAGACTGTACTTTTTACAGAAGCAGATTGCCTCATATTTCTCCTGCTGAGTGAGTGGTGGGTTCAATCCTTAGACTTTTTAGCTGGGAGCCAAGCACTTAACCACTATGTCATGAGGACTCCTTCACATTAGACGGATCTGCCCTTAAATTCCTTCTGGTACATGCCATAAACAGTAAATAAAATTTAAGTTAGTAATATTTATTTATTGCAAATTCACACAATATATGATGTGTACCAAATACTGTGGATTAGAAGTGTGACAGAAACTAGAGAAGATACCACTTTTATCACCATCACCTGGATCCATCATCATTCACTCTTTTTTTCAAAGCTCAATAGATAAAAAGACAGGCAGTCAAGGAAGTCCTGTCCACTCAACTTTCTTCTTTGCCTCTCACAAGTTGCTGTACAGTTTGAAAACTACTACATAGAATTCAGCTGACCATATATCCCATCAGAGGTAGAAGAAAAATCAAAACCATATTTAATCTAGCATGTATTTATTTAGCTTTCTTCCTATTTTCATAAAATAATCTTTCAGACTTCTCAACATAAATTTTTAATAAGGAAAATATGCTTAACAATTTAACTTAATAGAATCATCTGATTTTCAGTTTAAATTATATTATTGACAAACAGGTATTAAAAAATATTTCATTTTTAAAGTCATAAAAAGTATTACAATACAATTTAAAGACTACTTTTATGTTGAACAGCCACTTGAAATTCAATATTAATTGAAGTCAGATTTCATCCTTATTCACTATAAGATTCTAAGTAAGTATGAATGTTTTCAATGTACCAGAACTTGACAAAGGCTAAACTTAAGTCTTTATCAGCATGACTAATATTCCCACAGTCACTGGTTTACCTGGTTGAAAGATACGATACTACTAGCATTTAACGATAAGAACATAATCATAAAAATATTTTCAGTGGCTAAAAAAATACATAAATATGAAAATTCCCTGTAACTTAAAACACAAAATTGGCACAGGATTTGTTCCTAGTCCATCCTGCTATTTCTATTTTAAAACAATCACAAGTATTCAAGAAACACTGACTGGGAGCTGTCAGTCCATGTCAGTTTTTATGACATTCAGCTACAAAAACATCAGTAATCATAAAAGACTGTATTAAAAATATTAAAACACTTGCATGAGGTTGGCTGTCCTGGATATATCATCTGCATGTTTCTGCTGATTTAGAATACAGTAGTAATCTTTATTCCATTCAGAATTATCCTCATGACTGCTTTTTTAATTCACACGTGAAAGTAGAAAATATAGAAAAAATTTACTGTTAGCTCCCCTTCATGGTTTCCACCAACTGAAAAAATCTGACCACTTCTAAATCTTGCTCATTTTCATTTCTTAGACTAAATTCAGTGAGCTCTGCACTCTCCTGACATTTATCATCTGATTTATTATATACCCTGTAAGACTATTCCTGCATAAAATTAGAGTGAAATTATTCCAATAGAGGGAGTAAATAAAATATATTCTTTTAAAATACAGACATCTGTTCCCCAATTTTCTACATATTTTATTAGAACCATAAAAGTGATTCTCTGTTAAATGTACCAATAATAAAGTTTATTTGAGCATTACTACAATGTTCTAGACTTTTTGGTGAACTGCTTATAAATATTTGTAATGAATTAAAAGCACTCACCATCCTGCTGTTTCACAAGTCCCTGCTGAATATATCGAATGTAAGTAAAAAAGTTACATACAGAAGTGATCTAGGCCAAAGAAAAAATGTCATTATTAGTCCAATGTCTCATAACAAAATAAGCTATATTAAAATTCCACGCTAAGTTACTTACCCTATATCTGCAAAAAGGAGAAATGTAGTAATAGTTGCTTGAGTCTCCTAATTTAATTCTGTGTTTACATGACTTACTCTGGCCAGTAAGAGCACATTTTCTGTAAAATGATGAAAGATTTTAGTTTTGTAATATTAAGAGCATTTTGTTCCTACATGCTGTAGAAGCTGTGTATTCATTCAGTGAGACAACAAATATTCAAGAACCCACTATGTGCCGGGCGTCATTCTAGACACTAGGCTAACAAGACAGTATCCCTGCTCTTCTAGGTCTTATACTTGAGTATTATCTTAATACCGTAACATTAACTATGGTTTCAGAAGTATAAACTGATGTTTTAAATATCCTCTGAATTTGATTATGTAACTCTTAAATATTTACTTTAGTTTCTGTTTGTTACAATCCCCACTGATTAGACTTATGAAAACAAAATACTGAAAACTGCATTTTTTTCTAAGACAGAATTCTAAGCAATGAAGTTTGTAATTCAAAAGGAAACATATTTTCTGTTACTCATCCGTTAAGAAGTACAGCACAGGTGACACTGTTGGCCCCAGGGAAAGAGGTGTTATGTGTGTTTTAACTCTGCCCTATTTAGTAAGAAAATTACTGGCTTTCAGTTTTCCATTAGAATTTTAACTTCTTTTTCAGTTGAAAAAATCTTAATGATGATTGCTCAAGCCTCAAAATACATCACTGACAGAGTGCAGGATAATACCCTGCAGATAGGCTATTATTTTGTTCGGTGGTGGTTGTTGTTAGGTGCCACTGCGTCAGTTCCAACTCAAGCATATGTGCAACAGAACAAAACACTGCCTGGTGCCACGCCATCCTCACACCTGCTGCTATGCTTGAGCCCACTGTTGTAGCCACTGTACCAATCCATCTTGTTGAGGGTCATCTTTGTTGTTGACCCTCTACTTTATCAAGCATGATGTCCTTCTACAGGGACTGATCCCTCTTGATAACAGGTCCAAAGTAAGTGCAACAAAGTATCGTCATTCTTGTTTTGAAGGAGCATTATGGCTGTACTTCTTCTAAGACAGACTTGTTCATTCTTCTGGTAGTCCATGATATATTAAATATTCTTTGCCAACACTACAATTAAAAGGCATCAATTCCTGTTTAGTTTTATTTATTGTTCAATTTTCACATGCATATGAGTCAACTGAAAATACCACGACTTAGGTCAGGTTTACCTTAGTCCTCAAAGTGACATCTTTGCTTTGAAATACTTTGAAGTGGTCTTCTGCAGGAGATTTGCCCAGTGCAATGTATTGATTGATTTCCTGGCTGGTGCTTCTATGGGCATTGATTGTGGATCCAAGTAAGACGAAATTCTTGACAACTTCAATCTTTTCTTCATTTATCCAGATATTGCTCACTGGTCCAGTTGTAAGGAGTTCTATTTTCTTCATGTTAAGGTGTAATCCACACTGATGGCTGTAGTCTTTGATCTTCATCAGTAAGTGCTTCAAGTCTTCTTCACTTTCAGCAAGCAAGGCTGTATCATTTGCATATTACAGGTTGTTAACGAGTCTTCCTCCAATCCTGATGCTATGTTCCTCTTCGCATAGTTCAGCTTCTTGGATTATCAGCATATAGATTAAATAAGTATGGTGAAAGAATATAACCCTGATACACACCTTTCCTGGTTTTAAACCATGCAATATCCCTTTGTTCTCTTCAAATGACCACCTCTTGGTCTATGTTCAGGTTCTTCATGAGCACTAATTAAGTGTTCTGGAATTCCTATTCTTGGCAATATTATCCATCATTTGTTATGATCCACACAGTCCAATGCCTTTGCATACTCAATAAAACACAAGTAAACATCTCTCTGGTATGCTCTGCTTTCTGCCAAGATCCACATCCTCTTCGGAATCCAACTTGGATTTCTGGCAGTTCTCTGTCAATGTACTGCTATGAACATTTTAAATTATCTTCAGCAAAATGTTACTTGTATGTAATACTAATGATATTGCTCAATAAATTCTTCTGCTGGATCACCTTTCTTTGGAATAGACACTATAAATATGTATCTCTTGCAGTCAGTTGGCCAGGTAGCTGTCTTTCGAATCTCTTGGCATAGACGACTGAGTGCTTCCAGTGCTGCACTTGTTTGCTGAAGCATCTCAATTCTTATTCCAATTAAATATCAATTCCTGGAGGCTTGTTTTTCATTAGTGCCTTCAATGCAGCTTGGATATCTTCCTTTACATCAGTTCTTGATCATATGCTACGCTCTCAAATAGTTAAATGTCAACCAACTCCTTTTGTTAGTGACTCAGTATATTTCTTCCATTTTCTTTTGATGCTTCCTGAATTATTTACTACTCTGTCCATAGAATCATTTAATATTGCAAACTTGAGGCTTGAATTTTTTCTTTAGTTCTTTCAGCTTAAGAAATGTTTAGCATATTCCTCCTTTTTTGTTTTCTGACTCCAAGTCTTTACACACTTCATTATGATACTAACTTTGTCTTCTCAAGCCATCCTTTGAAATCTTGTTAGTTCTTTTTTCTCCCATTGGTTTTAGCTAATCTATGTTCAAAAGCATGTTTCAGAGTCTCTTCTGACATTTTGGTCCTTTCTTTCTTTCCTGTCCTTTAATGACCTTTTGCTTTCTTCATGTATGATATATTCTTGATGTCATCCCACAACTTGTCCGGTCTTTGGTCACTGGTGTTCAATGCATCAAATTTATTCTTCATATGGTCTCTAAATTCAGGTGGAATATACTTAAGGTTGCACTTTGGCTCTCTCGTTTTTCCTTCAGCTTCAACCTGAACTTGCATTTGAGCAACTTATGGTCTGTTCTGCAGTGGGCCCCTGGCCTTGATATAACTGATGATATTGAGCTTCTTCATTGTCTCTTTCCACATATGAAGTCAATTTGATTCACGTGTATTCCAACTGGTGAGGTCCATGTGTGTAGCTGGCATTAATGTTGTTGAAAAATGCAATGAGTAAGTTTGTTGGTCTTACAAAATTCTATCATGAGATCTGTAGCATTATTTCTATCATCAAAGCCGTATTTTCCAGCTACTAATCCTTCCTCATTTCTAACTTTCACATTCCAATCACCAGTAGTTATTAATGCAACTTGACTGCATGTTTAATCAGTATCAGACTGCATACGCTAGTAAAAATCTTAAATTTGTCTTTGGCATTAATGGCTGGTGCATAAATTTGAATAGCAGTTGTATTAACTAGTCTTACCTGTATGTGTGTAGATATTATCCTATCACTGACAGCATTGTATTTCAAGACAGATCTTGAAATGTACTTTTGACAATGAATGTATCATTCATCTCTGATGTGTCATGTCTACCATAGGAGACCATATGATTTTCCAATTCAAAATGGTCCTATCAGTTCATTTTAACTCATTAACGCCTAGGGTATTGATCTTTATTCATTCCATTTCATTGATGACAACCACTTTTTCTAGATTCATACCTCGTACAACCCACATTGCAATTAGTAATGGTTGTTTGCAGGTGTTTCTTCTCATTTCTGTTGGTTTATATGCATTTAATGTGGCATCTAAGACTAAGAACTACAAAGGAATAAGCCACCTTATAAAAATACTGAATCTTAACAATCATATAAAGAATATGCCTTTAGACAAACCAAAATCTAAAGTCTGTTATGAGGGCTTTCTGGCTGGGATCAGGCTGTAAGCCTCTTGTGGCACTTGTCTGCACACAGAAGGCATTCAATGATTGCTGATTTATTGATAGGGAGCCTGTCATTTTACTGATGAAGTAAGATAAAGTGGGCATGTCTATCAGGCAACCTGAACGGCACCCCTCCTAAACTAGGAGCTTGGTTCATACCAAGCTACCACTTCATCACTGTAAAATTAACATAGCTTTAAGTAAAAGACGTATTTAAAAAAAAAAAGGAAAATGTGTATTTAAAACAGGGTAATTCTGGGGGTGGTAGTTCAAATCACAAAAGAACACTTTAAGAAATTTTGCCTCAGTGTTCTTTCTTAGCACAGTCCTTTAATGATTTATAATAATATTGAAAAGAACTACTTGATCAAAACCAAACAAACTCACGGCCATTGAGTCAACTCTAACTCATAGTGAGCTGTGGTGGTGCAGTGTTTAAAGCATCTGACTGCTAACCAGAAGGCTGGCAGTTCAAACCCACTGGCCACTCCTTAGATTCTAGAAGACTGGACAATCTACTTGCAAAGAGATACCACCCTGGAAACCTAAAGAGGGGTCGCTATGAGTTGGGATTGGCTTGACCGCAGTGAGTGTGGTGTTTGATTAACTACTTGATAGAAGAGGATAGGAGATCAAAAAATTTAAGGTGCAAGTGTTGCGTATCTTTGGAACTTCCAAAAGTATAATTTACACAAAGTAAAAGTCAATTTGTATACTAGTCTTCTGGGAAAAGACACATCTGTTTGCCTATAATTCTAATTTTAAAAGCATTCTGCTAATGTGGTTTTAAACATCAGTTTTCAAAATTGGGGAGAAAAAAGTGTTCCTAAAATTATCTCATTTCTAAAGCTGTATGTTAACTGATAACATGCAATATATCTTCACTGGAACCAATATTCAATTCTAAATTTCTGACTATCAACTCCAATGTTGTGTGTGTGTGTGTGAGTAGATGAAATTTTGCAGAGCAAATTGGTTTTCCACTCAACAATTCACACACATTTTTTATGACATTTCCTGTAACCCCAAATGCAACAGCACTTTTTCCACTTCCTCCCATACCCACCACTTCCCTTTGTCTTCCTTCCCATCCCCTTCTGCCTTCCCAGCTCTGTCCCTTGACAAATGCTGCCCTCTTGATGCTGTAATGAGTGGATACGCTCCTGATATGTTCACCTTACAGGCCTACCTATCATTTGGCTGAAAGCTGAACTATGGGAGTTGAGTTCAGTTCCAAACTTGAAGGGTGTCTAATGACCATAATGTCAGGGGTTCCACCAATCTTATTTAGACCAGTAAACCTGGTCTTTTCTATCATTTTGAATTTTGTTCCACATTTTTCTCCCACTCTGTCCAGAACCTTCTATTATGATCCCTTTCAGAACAGTAAGCAGTGATAGCTTGGCACCATCTACTTCTTCTGCTCTCAGGGTTGTAAAGGCTAGGATTCACATGGTCCACTAGTCCTTTGAACTAATTGCTTCCTCATGTCTTTGATTTTCTTCACTATTCTTTGCTCCAGATGGGGAGACCAATAGTTGTACCTTCAATAGCTGCTCACATGCTCTTAAGATCTCAATTTGACAGTAACCCCCCCTAGGTTTCCAAGGCTATAAATCTTTATGGAAGTGCTGTTGTTGTTGTTAGATAACGTCAAGTCGGCTCTGACTCAAAGCAACCCTATGCAAAGCAGAATGAAACACTGCCCAGTCTTGCACTAGCTCCAAGATCCTGGCTATACTTGAGCCCATTGACAGTCACTGTGTCAATCCATCTTGTTGAGGACCTTCCCCTCTTTCGCCAACCCTCCACCTTACCAAGCATGACATCCTTCTCCAAAGAATGGGCCCTTTTTACAACATGACCAAAGTAGGTTAGACAAAGTCTGGCCATTCTTGCTTCCAAGGAGCATTCTGGCTGCACTTCCTGCAGGACATATTTGTTAGATCTTTTAGCAGTCCATGGTAGTTTCAGCATTCTTCACCAGCACCACAACTCAAAAGCATCAACTCTTCTTCAGTCTTCCTTACTCACTGTCCAGCTGTCACATGCATATGAGGCGACTGAAAATACCATGACTTGTGTCAAGCGCACCTTAGTCTTCAAGGAGATATCTTTACTCTTCAGCACTTGACAGAGATTCTTTGCAGCCGATATGCTCAGGGCTATACATCATCTGATATTCTGACTGCTGCTTCCATTGGCACTGATTTTACAACCAAGCAATGTGAAGTCTTGACAACTTCAATCTTCTCTCCATTTATTGTGATGCTGCTTATAGGTCCAGTTGTGAGGATTTTTGTTTTCTTTATACTGAGATGTAATCCATACTGCAGACCATATTCTTCAATTTTCATCAGTAAGTGCTTCAAGTCATCCTCACATTCAGCAAGCAAAGCTGTGTCATCAGTGTATCGCAGGTTATTAATGAGCCTTCCTTCAATCCTGATGCCACGTTCTTCTTAATATAGTCCAGCTTCTCAGATTATTTGCTCAACATACAGATTGAGTAAGTATGGTGAAAGGATACAACCTTGACGCACTTCCATCTTGATTTTAAACCATGCAGTGTCCCTGTGTTCTATTCAAATGACAGGCTCCTGGTCTATGTACAAGTTCCTCATGAGTACAATTAAGTGTTCTGGAATTCCCATTCTTCTCAATGTTACCCACAATTTGTTATGATCCACACAATCAAATGCTTTTCCATAG
>NW_006921979.1:3046715-3061290 GCF_000298275.1 Orycteropus afer afer | reverse complement strand
GACAACAGGTACGATATCCCTTGTTTCACGTCCTCTTCTGAATCCAGCTTGCACCTCTGGAAGTTCTCTGTCAATATACTGCTGCAAACGTTTTTGAATTATCTTCAGTAAGATCTTACTTGTGTGCAATATTAATGATATTGTTCTATAATTTCCACAATCTGTGAGCTTACCTTTCTTTGGAATTGGTACAAATATGGATCTTTTCCAGTCAATTGGCCAGGTAGCTGTCTTCCAAATCTCTTGGCATAACCAAGTGAGTGCCTCTGGGAGAACATTGTAGCTTTATATATCCAAAATGGTCAAGCCACTTGTAAACATTCAAAATGGCTGTGCCCTCCAGACAAGCAAAATTCCACAGTTCAGCCCACCTTCGTCTTCGCTGCTTCCTCTATTACCTCCAGCCACCAGAGCAGTCCTCCATGCAGTCCCTGGCTAGGAACACTGATTTTTAGGTTAATTGTTAGGTCCTACCACCACTCGGCAATATCCAAGCTGTTTGTACCATCAGGATCGCTGCCAGACCACAGCTCCGTAAGTCTCCTTTTTTGGTATTTTCATGCAAATTCTTCTGCTAGTTGGAGTTTAGTCCACTTCTATATCCTTCCAGGATGATCTTCCGTATCGCTATTAATTGGTTCCACTTTTCTTTGTTGAAGAGAGTGTGTGCCGTCTTTCTGCCTATTCCACCATCTTACCGGAACTCCTTCCTTCCATCTTCTCTTGATGCTTCCTGCATCATTCAATATTTTCAATCTTTCAATATTGCAACTGAAAGCCTGAATTTTTTCCTCAGTTCTTTCAGCTTGAGAAATGCTGAGCATGTTCTTCTCTTTTGGTTTTCTAAATCCAGGTCTTTGCACATTTCATTATAGTAACTGGCTTTGTCTGCTTGAGCTGCTCTTTGAAATCTTCTGTTCAGCTCTTTTATCTTGTCATGTCTTCAATTTGCTTTAGCTACTCTCCACTCAAGGGCAATTTTCAGAGAGTCTTCTGACATCCATTTTGGTCTTTTCTTCCTTTCTTGTCTTTTTAATGGCATTTTGCTTTTTCATGGATGATGTTCTTGATGTCATCCCACAGTTCCTCTGATTTTCAGTCGCTGGTGTTCAATGCATCAAATCTATTCTTTAGATGGTCTGTAAATTCAGGAGGGATATATTCAAGGTCATATTTTGGCTCTCATGGACTTGTTTTAATTGTCTTCAACTTCAAGCTGAACTTGCATATGACCTGCTGATGGTCTGTTCCAAATCAGCTCCTGGCCTTGTTTTGGCTAAAGATACTGAGCTTTTCCATTGCCCCTTGCCATACATGTAGTTGATGTGATTCCTGTGTACTCTATCTGGCGAAGTCCACATATATAGCTGCCGTTTGTGTTGTTGAAAAAAATGGTATTTGCAATGAATAAGTCATTTGTCTTGCAAAATTCTATCATGCGATCTCCAGTGTTACTTCTGTCACCAAGGCCAAATTTTCCAGCTGCTGGTAATTCTTCTTTGTTTCCAATTTTTGCATTCCAGTCACCAGTGATAATTAACACATCTTAACTGCACATTCGGTCAATTTCAGACTGTAGGAGTTGATAAAAATCTTCAATTTTCTCATCTTTGGCTTTGGTGGTTGGTGCGTAAATTTGAATAATCAGAGTATTAATGGGTCTTCCTTGTAGGCGAATGGATATTATTCTAGCACTGACAGCACTGTACTTCAGGACAGATCTCGAAATGTCCTTTGTGATGATGAATGCCACGCCATTCCTCTTCAAATTGTCTTTGCTGGCATAGTAATCATATGACTGTGTGATTCAAAATGGCCAAAACCAGTCCATTTCAGCTCACTAATGCCCAGGATATCAATCTTCATGCATTCCATTTCATTTTTGACAACTTCCAATTTTCCTAGATTCATGCTTTGTACATTCCATGTTCCAATTATTAATAGATGTTTGTAGCTGTTTCTCCTTAGTCTAAGTCATGCCACATCAGCAAATGGGGGTCTCGAAAGCCTTACTTTATCCATATCATTAAGGTTGGTTCTACTCTGATGATGCAGCTGTTTCCCAGTTGTATTGTGAGTGCCTTCCAACCAAAGGAGCTCGAGATCCTGCACTGTATTGGACAGTATTTCAGGGCTATTCATAAAGTTGCCCACTAATTTATCAGACAGTGTTTCTCTGCTATTCATAAGGTTTTCCCTGGCCAATTCTTTGAGAAGTGGATGGCCCCCTCCTCTTCCTAGTCGGTCTCAATCTATAAGCTGCACTGAAACCTGTGCACCATGTGCAATCCTACTGGCGTTTAAAGCACTTGTGGCACAACTTCAAGCCTCACAGCAAGCCACCACAGTACAACAAACTGACAGACAAGTTTATCCCCCTCAGCTGTTCAAAACCTCTCTCCTCTCTCCTATCCTGGATCCCACAGCTCTGTCATCCCAGTTTTTCCCCCACTTCCTGTCTCTTGGTGTGGGGCCTTGTCTCCCTCCCCTTACCTGGATCCCATGGCTCTGCTATCCCTGGCTTTTCCCCTGTGCTTCCTGCCTCTAGGTGTGGGGCCTCTTCTCCCTCCCCTTACCTGGATCCCATGGCTCTGTCATCCCTGGCTTTTCCCCCCACTTCTTGCCTCTTGGTGTGGGGCCTGTCTCCCTTCCCCTACCTGGATCCTGCGGCTCTGTCGTCCCCAGCTTTTCCCATCTTCCTTCAACTGAGCAGCTGGTGGGTTTGAACCACTAACCTTCTGGTTAGCAGTCACATGTTTTATTTATTACGCCCCCAGAGCTCCTTTAAGACCCAACTACTACTCACCAAAGTAGGATGTAAAACACTGTCTTTGTGGGCTATGTTACACCAACTGATCTTAGTGTCTCCCAAGACTATGGTCCTAAGCCACCACACCCAGTGACTCATTCTCTCAAGGAATTTGGTTATGATTAAGAAGTTTTTATAACTTTTCCCCTGTATGCTCTACTACATTATTCATGGATATATTTGCAGAATATATAAATATGTAAGTTGAGATATTCTCTGTCAAGCACACACACACACACACACACATAGTCCCATTCACCTTCCAATATTCTCTTAACATGTTTACACTTCCTCAATATCTCTTTTTCAGCTCTCTAGTCTCAAGATTTCAAATTCTTGCTTAACATTTTCACTGGGGATGTCAACATGCCTAAATCCAAAACCAGATCCCTTTCTATTAATTGTCAATTAGTGAATTCTGAACTCCTTTCTCTTTTACCTATTCTTCTATCTCAATCTCATCATCTGCTGTTTTTTCTTTCTTAAGGTTCGTCACATCTCTCCTTTCCTCACAGTCCTCTGAACTCACTGCAGTCCTCTAAACTCACTGTTTTGTTTTTAGGCCTTCAGTCATACACACTACTCTTCCTGTCCAGAATGCACTCTTCTCTACTGTGTACACAGATTATTCTTTATCTGTCCAAATCCCACCCATGCTTAAGAACCCAGATCAAATCTCCCTCCCAAAAAGAAGAGTCCTTGGTCATTCTACTTGAGATTGATCTTGTCTTCCTCAAAATTTGTACAGCACTGTGCCATTCACTTAGCAGTTATCTTCATAACCTAGTCTACAAGAGCCTTGGCCAGAGACATACAAGACATCTCCAGTTTCTTCTACAGTATGTATTCCAAAACACTTGGGCTTCTGGCCCCATTCCCATAAGCACAATATCCTTAAATTATTTAAAATGTTCCCTAAGTCAAATCTACGTAATTATTTTACTAAAATACTATAAATTCATTTTAGCTCACATTCCCACTGGTCATCAATTGGTAGTTATTTTTAAGTGAACAATATGTGTGATGTATAATGCAATCACAAATTTAAAGTTCTGCCCCCAGGGATCACTTTTCAGCCAAACAACAGACAGAGGTATACACTGAACAGTAATACCTATGAGGAATGTAACCCTCAGAACAATCAACCATACAGGACCGAAAGAGCGGCATTTGCCCAAAAACAAAGCTTAGAAGACAGGAAGGGATATTGTTACATTTAGAGGTCAGTAACTAATGCCATGAAACAAACCAACAAAAAAAATATATATAAATTATTGAATGGGAAACTAATTTATTCTGTAAACTTTCACCCAAACTACATTAAACAAATTTTAAATTCTACAATAAAAACTGTGATATGCTACATTTAAAATAAGGTATTAAATAGACCTTAAAAGTACAAAAGCTGCTATCATTAAATATAGAACCTCCTTTATTGGGGTGAAGGATAAGGATAAAAATACTTGGATGTCTGTAGGAGTAGAATTTAGGAACGTAAATCCCTTCCTCAAAATTCAGAGGCCACAGTGCTACCCAGGTGGCTACAGGTGAATGTAAAACTGGATACAACTCCAGCTACACGTGTGGCTCACAGTACAAATACATGACTACGTACATCACAAATAGCTGCCCAAATACCAGTATCCTGCGATCTTTCCGTGAGTGTAATGAGCGTTAACAGGGCAAGGGGAAACCGTAAGATTCCCCCAACAGGCTATTTAACACAGACCTATCGGTTAATCTCAACCTACCCTAGCTTCAAAATGACTGTGCCAGGAGTAAAATCTTGCTCTCTATGAGCTCTCTTGCCTTTCCATTCCTCTATACTGATCAAGTTCTAACCACTTAAGCAGCTTCCTAAGAAGCTGAGTTATTATTTAAAGTCATGCCTTGGTTTTAGACAAAACCTTCAGATGCCAAAGATTCTAGGCACAGTTGATTTCAGATGGTTTTAGCCACTGTTGGTTTCAGTCCACCCTCTTCCTAGCCTGGATAAAAATAAGCCTGCCCAGCTATGAAAGGTGGGAGTTTCACCTCTGAAGATTTATCTTTGCCAAATAGCTCTAACACAAGGAAGACAGACGGAATATTTACTAAAGTGAGAATCTTTTATAATGAGAGTTAAGAAAGGAGATGACTAATCAAGTCCTTTTGCCATTCTGTTTTCATACCTGTTAAAAATTTAGTCTAACTCATTGTCTTCCCAAACTGCTTTTGATGGCAAAGTGCAGGAAGAAATATTTTATAGAGAAACTCAATACCACAGCTATACATGTATGTTTAACAAGCAAAATTCTGTTAATGACCCACTAAACTGAGTCATTTAACCACCAACACATCACGGCATGTGGTTAAAAAGGAAGTGTCTAATGGATGGTCTACCTGGATCCATAGCATACATTTTCATAATTAAAAGAGCTCTCTTGATGTTAAGTCTGAACTGTTATATCCTCCACTAGGGATTTGTCTTTTGGCAGCACAGACTCTGTAAACAGAAAATTGCTGAGAAATTTATTTAAAACTAGGAAAACTAAACGACAAATGCAAAACATGACAAAATTTTTAAAATTCATTATCTTTCACAAGTCATGAATTTTAAAACATACTTTGGTCCTCCACATTCCACTGCAGACGCTTTCACAAATCGAATGGGCTGCAGTCCCACCGGTTCAATGCTTAGGGTATTGTTCTCCACAGCCTCCAGAACAGCTGAAGCCAACTTTAAAAAATAAGAAGTATTAGGTGCTATGCTGGCAGGAAAGTATCAAAATTGTATTCCACTGTAAACTAATTTTTAAAAATTAATCTTCCTCCAAGTTCCACCAGTTTGGCCTCAGCCAATGAAAAGGAAAGAAACTACATAATCTTGGTAAATTCAAACTGTTATTAAAGGCAATTCAATTATAGCTAACCAACTCTTATCATCTGGCATAGGATTAAATGCATCAGTTCCAGTCTCTGTCCACTCTTTACCCACAATTAATATCCACTGTTAGTAACACTTCAAAATGAATATCCTAATGCTTCTATTTTGCTAAATTTATGTAATACTCCATAGTATATCAGTCATTTAGAACACAACAGTATATACTATTTCCACCTATATATTTTCTGAATTTGTGTTTTTATGCACAAGAATGAATCTACAAAAGACTTCACTGAATTACTAAATATTAAATGCTCAGATGGAGATGGTAGCAACTGATAAATGATAAACAATACATGAAATAGATATAACATCTTTACAAACTGGCAAGATTACTAATACTGATTGGCCTGCCTGAAACCAGGCATAGAGCCAAAATGAATAACATACCTACATATCTAAAACATTACACTGTTCATCATCTCAACTTCTTACAAGCAATGTTACAATTAAGTCTTCAAAAGAGTAAATATAACACTATTAGAATTAAACCTACCTTAAATTTCTTAAAAGCTATTTTATCAACATTTTATCCTGCTAATAATTTGTGACATAGGCAAGAAAAGGCACTGTTTGCCCTTCTTTAAAAGATGAAATTAAATATGATCCTTTGTTTTTTTCCCACTAACAGATAAACTTAACAAATGCCTTTAACAGAAAGAGAAGCATGGATGGAACTTCCTTTACACTGAACTCTGGATTGAGAGTCAACAAATGAGGACTATCCCCAATACACATTTTAACACTTCATTCCACACAGTATACATCTCAGTGTAAATGATTCTCTGTTCAAGTAATAAAGATTTTCAGTACCTGAATGCAAAGGAATTATCTTAATATGGAAAAGTGATAAAACATGGCATATTATAATAGTTTATTTAGATAAGAGATTTTAAAATATATAATATGATTTAGTGAAAGTAAAGAAACAATTCTAAAGTATTCCCACTAAAGTGAAATATATATGTATTACCTCACTTTTTGAGAATGTTAAGCACGGAAAGATATCTTCTTGATAGATTTTGTCTAAGAAAGGGCACGTTCTGTCCATTGTGGGCTCATCCTTCCAAGATCTGAATTCATTATACATAGACAAGTCAGCCTAACAAACAAACCAAAGGAAAACACACATGATTTTTTTTTGAAGTACAAAGCCTAAAATCACTTTGCAAAACCAAAACCTCGTTTGAACATCACTGAAAAACAAATGATCTTCATTTAAAATAAATAATGAATATGTGGACAGTTATTGATTAGTTATAACACATGGGAATAATTCTTACTTTAAAATAATCCAAACTTATATTCCCAAAAGACTAACTGTTCCCTTTTCAACATATCCATTATAGGTGTCCAATGCTGTTTACCATTACTCTTTCCTTTCTCCCAAAAAAATGCTGGACCTCTTAAGACACAGATGCATATTATTCTGAACACTAAAAATGATTAAGTCTTTTCTTGAAATAATCAAAATATAATTTGGAGCCAATAATAATAATTCTGGAGTCAAGTTAATAAAAATAAGTGCATAAATAAGCTGTGACTAAATTCTAAAATTTTTGTTTGGGGTCAAAATGACACTAATGGTTCTATTATTTTCTGAAGGCATTTCCAAAAGAATTTCCAAAATGTTTATTGTATAAGCAGCAAGACTAAAAGAAGCACACATACATCCTCCTAAATTGATTATCTTAAAACTTAACAGTTATTTCTTGACACATCAACATACAGTACCTACCATATGAATTACTAATCTATTGCTGCCACCCACCTTCGTAGTCACTCCTTCAGTTGTCTCTTTTTCCCTTCCTTACAATAATTTTTCCCCAAGTATTCTTCCCTCTAGATCCTCAGATTCCCTCATCCCAGTTCAAACTGCTGAAATACAAAGCCACACCTGCCCCCAGCCACCTAAACAGTGAGTATCCTCCCTCCTGCTCCTGTAGCTACAAACTACACATAGTACTGACTACAGCTATGACCTGTGGGACAGCTTAAGGAGATGTGCAGGTAGTCTACATGACAGTAACAAAAGGCTGAGTGTTTCCTAACTTTTTGTTTTTTAGGTATGTGATTACATTAAGAATAATGTAATTATTTTTCATCCCAATCCATAAATTCCTTGAATCAAAGCAAAAGACAAAAGGGTAAAGAATATTATACGGAGAAACAATACTCACATAAATTTATTTTCTTTGTAAAGCTTATCCTATAATGGATACAAACCCCAAGGCAGGTAAGTAATGTTATAAGGAAAGATTCTAGTTTAAAAGCAGTAATTTAAACCATGTACTAAGAGCTGACTATATCAGGAATTATGCTAAAGCAATTCATAAACATTTAATTCTCACAGCTCCACAAGACAGATAATATGATCTCATTTTACAGATAAGGAAAGTGAGACTTAGAGAAAGAAAGTAACTTGCCCCAATGTTACACAGCAAGAAAGCAGCTGTACGAGTCCAAATTCAAATCTAAGTGAACTGATCCCAAGCCTTACACAGTGGGTGGTATGCATATGTGTGTAATGCTTACAATAAATATGTCCCTAATGCCATAACTGAGTATCCCAATTATATTTTCTAAAGACATGGATATGTTTCATATTCATTGTCTTTTTTAAAACTCACACATTCAATGTATTTCCTCTGTCAACTAAGACGTTTGATAAATTTTTCTTTCAATACCAGAATATATGCTATGCCTAGGAAGCAGTTATTATTTTGAAGTTATTATTATTTTTATTATTATTATTATTTTGAAGTTCTATGCTGCCTATTCATGTTTTAAGAGATTTCGTAAACTAAAAATGTTTCATGAGAAAACATATTTAAATGTTTTTATTATAAATAATAGGGGAAAAGGTATATAATTAATGTACTAAGAAACCTAATAAAACTACAGGTTATATCATGCAATTAAAAATATTATTTAAATCCAAAGAAATCAGAACTAAAACTATAGCTAAAAATGTTTTAGATATTTAACAAATATCACTCTGAATTTTAGAATTTGTCAAATTCAGATTTGAACATCTCTGTCATTGGCATCATTTTACTAGTAACTAAACAAAATACAATTCAATTACAGCAGATAACAGCCTGGTTATGCAATTTAATAAACCCTTGCTTTCCATGCAAAAATTTAACCAAACAAAATTAACGAGAGTACCAGAGACTTGAATTCAACAATACATAATACAGCTTTAAAAAAAAACAACAGAGAAGTGAGCACTCCTCTGATTACTGACCCATCTCCTTGGAAATGATTCTATTAAAATTATATTTTCTCATAGTGTTTATCAGGAGCTTTGATGGTGTAGTGCCTAAGGCATTTGACCACTAACCAGACGGCTGGTGGTTCAAAAACCCACCAGCCACTCCTCGGGAGGAAGGCTGGGAAATCTACTTCCATAGTGCTACTGCCTTGGAAACCCAAGGAGGCGTTGCTATGAGTTGGATCTGACTTGATGGCAGTGAGTTAGGTTTTTTTGGTTATCATGTTTATCATCTTATACACTGATAAAGTTAAAAATAAAAAATAACTAAAATTTTTATTCACAACAACTCAAAATACTTACACATTATCTTGGTTATCTTTATATTTTTTTAAATAATAACACTACCAAAATTTCTATTTTTTGTTTCTTAATTATCTGAACTAACCTAAGATAACCTAAAAAAAAAAAAGAAAAAAACCAAACTCACTGCCATCAAGTCAATTCTGACTCATAGCGACCCTCTTTGTGTTTCCGAGGCAGTAAATCTTTACAGAAACAGATTGCCCAGTCGTCCTTCCATGAAGTGGCTAGTGGGTTTGAACTACCAACCTTCTGGTTAGCAGTCAAATGCCTTAGGCAATACACCAACAAAGGTCCTAACCTAGTGATGTAAAATTCTACTTCTCCCAGAGTTTAAGGGAAAGCAATGCATAATTTTTCATGAAAATCATGTTTTTTCATGAATTTCTGATAGTCACATCATATTCAAATTTTGTTAGCACACACTAATAAATTTTGACTATACAGATAATTAAACTACCTTCATACAACATGTGACAGTTTGCTCCCTGAATGAAATACCAAGATTAAAAAACTTACCCAGTTTCCAGCAGGTACTCCAAGGTCAGCCAAGTAGAGAATGGAACTGAAGAATCCCTGAAAGCAGCCACCTCTAGAGAAAGCCTCCCCCACCTTAATATTGCATATTTTGTACTAAAAAAAAAATGGCTGGCAAAAATCGTAACTGACATCTAGTGGTGAAAATTACTAAGTCAGAGGGGAGAGTCCTTGACGAGTTACCTCTTTGCAGTCTTTTACAATTGGCTGTATCACACTGAGGTCCTGATGACTGCCACTCATAGCACTGCTTGTGCTTTTATTTCTTGTGTGCCCCTTTTTAAAAGGTGTCTTTCCACCTGGCAGAGGCTCTTGTGTAGGTGATGTTGGAGAACTGGACAATACAAGTGTCTTCAAAGCAGCTACTTCAGCTTGAAGTACATCAATCTTGGGGAAAAAAAAAAATCAACATAGTCACCTACACTAAGTATGTTTTATGACAGATACAACTTACTGTTAGCAATATGGTAGAACCATTTTCCTATAGAAGACAGAAAATAAATTTAACTTGTATTTCCAGTAGGGTAATAAAAGGAAAGTAAAATTTTAAAAATTTCATGTTTTCATAAGGGTTGGATTCAGGAACTATATACAATGTCAAATGAAATTTTTTAAATGATCAAAATGTTTAACATTTATATATATATTCAAAAGCTTCAAAACATAATAAACCAAAACCAAACCCACTGCTATCAAGTCAATTCTGACTCATTCCAACCCTACAGAGCAAAGCAGAACTGCCCCATAGGTTTCAAGGCTGTAAATATTTACAGAAGGAGATTGCCTCATCTTTCTTCTGCAGAGCAGCTGGTGGATTCAAACTGCTGACCTTTTAGTTACCAGCCCAATGCTTTAAACTATACCACCAAGGCTCCATAAAATATGACAGCTTATAATTAGTTGCAGTTCATTCCTAATATAATAAAATTTATGTGGCTTAAGAAATCAAGAAAATAAAAATTATTAACTTTAAAATGTAATTATATAATCCATTTAACACATGATTGATAAGCCTTTAAAAATAATTTGGTTCTAAGATAAATGGATACCAAAATGTGCATTATTAATCACATATAGCTCGTACTTATTTTAATACTCATATACAATTGGTATATATTAACTAGTACTAGATTGACACGATGGCTGCAACGATGGGCTTAAGCATATCAAGAACCGCGAGGATAGCGCAGGACCAGGTAGTGTTCCATTCTGTTGTACATAGGGTCGCTACGAGTCAGAGATGACTCAGCCACACCTAACAACAGTACTGTTTTTTACTTTACAGTTTCCTGTACTTTCCAACTCCTCTAAAATAACCACTACTTTTATAATAAAAATAAAGTACATATATATATATATGTATCTTTAAAACAATAATCCCTAATTTACATATATATATATATATCTTTAAAACAATAATCCCTAATTTCTTTAAATTTTATACCATTAAAAGCAGCAAAAACTTACCTTTCCTTGTGCTTCCTTTAGCTGTTTTTCTGCTGTTGCCTGCTTGACATTTGCTTCTCTCACCATCTTATGAGCTTCCTGAAAAAGTTAATGTGTCAAACTTATAAAAAAAATATTCAGTGTCTATAACTGAAACAAAGGTACGTTACCAAAATTCAGCCTGAAAATAAGTAGTCCCCAAAGGTGTTCTGTTCCACCATAAATCAATTTTGACATAACACTTTTTTTTTCTTTTTAAGTTTTCATTATTGCCTGTTACATGGCAGTGTTCTGAAGAGTAAATTGTAACACTGAACATCTGTCAGTGAACATCTGAGAATGATAACATTAGCAAATTACACCATTGTAACAATGTATGTAGTACGTATTACTAACAATAAACTAAAAAACTCACTGCCATCAAGTCGGATCTGACCCATAGCCACCCCTCCTTGGGTTTCTAGAGGAGGAATCACTACAGAAGTAGATTGCCCAACCTTCCTTCCGAGGTGTGGCTGGTGGGTTTGAACCACCAGCTTTCTGTTAGCAGTCAAATGCCTTAGGCACTATGCCACCAGAGCTCCCATTACTAACAATAAGATGTACAAAATAATAACCAGATAGTTGTACATGCAGTTTGTCATAACCTGAATACATCACTAAGTTGGGAATTACCTGTAACCAATGTCATCTACGAAAACAGCAGTTGTCATCAGATACACAAACTGTTAGAAATTAGATATAGGTACCTTCTTTTAGCATCTATTATCATTAAGCCAGCCAAGTTCCATTCAGTCATTCTGATGAATGCTCTTAAAAGGAATGTCAAAGCCAAATCTTTGCAGTTAGGTTTTTGTAATTTGATCATACTATATAATCATATATTGCACATGCATAGACAAGGGATAAATAAAAATACAACACAAGAATAATGTTGGAATTGAAAAGTATGAGCACTGAGAAGCCTTGGTGTTTCCAATAAAAACATTCACAAAATGTTATTAAAGTGATGATTTTTCTACAAACAATTTAAAAATGCAAATCAAGAGGTTCTCTTTAACAGTGTCTTAATTTTTTAGTACCACAATATGAAACTCTAGATATTTAATTCCTTTTTATTCATTTAATATTATGCATGGCATCTCTTTGTGAGATACTGCTCTAGGTGCTTATCAGATATTGGGAGAACAGACATGGTCCTCATCTAAAGGAGCTTACATTCTAATTCATTCTATTAAATCAAAAAAAAAAAAAAAAATCAAGGTAAGAATTCTGAATTTTATTCTAAGTGCAATACAAAGCCTTACGGTTCATACCATTGCTGAGAACAAACTAGTCAATTCATAGGCATTTATTAAAACTGGTTGACAAAATAAATTATAAAAAGCATCTTCAGACTATAGTTTTTTCCATGTTAAATGTAAAGCTGTTTTTCAACTAAATTCATTTCACATTATCTGAAAATCTGTGGTGTAGTGCCTAAGGCATTTGACTGCTAACCAAAAGGCTGGAGGTTCAAACCCACTAGCCACTCCTCGGAAGCAAGACTGGGCAATCCACATCCATAGAGATACCGCCTCAGAAACCCAAGGAAGGGTCACTATGGGTCAAATCAACTCGAAGATAGTGAGGTTTTTTTTTGGTTTTTTTTTTAATGGTTTTTATAAGTATTTGATAATTTTAAGACTCAACTTTGCTATGTACAAAGTATAATTATATTCAAGATTATTCATAACAACAAACTCCTAATTTGAATTTATGTTAATCTTACCAGAAGTATTCAAATAGGGTTTATTCGAAAAACCTTTGTTGAAAACAGTACATAAATATATATAAAAAAAGAAGTGAAAAAAATTTTTCATGAGACAATGCTAAACTGACATCATGAACACACATGACTGCAGGAAAACTTTTAGCACTATTCTTCTTAATTCATAAATTATTGGTCTGAATACAACTTTACTCATTACTAAAATGACGTATTTCCTTTCCAAGAAAGCATACACAGTGTCAAGGCTATTAGCCACTGTGAAGTATCTATTCTGAAAACCTAAGATAGGATAGGGACTCAAACTGTACTTTTTAGATGAACTTTTTCATTAAATGCATAATCTGCATTTCTTACACATCACACCCTGCGAGAAGGATAAGCTGCTTTCTCGTCTCCTTCTACTTCATCTAACAGCATATACATGTACGTGTGAACAGTAGAACTAAGCAGGGCTAAAATTAAGGGCAGGAAGGTAGGAAATCAAAATTAACATAAGTAGCTTAATATATCTGCTTTCTTACCAAGTCTCCATATATCATTATAAAATTTGCTTCTAACTAGACAATACTAGTTAAGGAAAATCTCATTTCACTGTATACTTCTATGTACAAAAATGTAACCAAGTCACAGCGCTCTTATTCCAGATCTTTAATTTCCCACTAGTCTTTAAATTTATTTTCCTCTCTAGTGACTACTGTTAACTAGATAGCTAATGAAGCAAATAAATGAATTAGTTTAAAAATGTTCATGAATAAAATGACCCCACAAAGGTCGAAGAGAAGGACAAGGGCTTATGGAGCAGAAGTAGCATGAAAAGGACCACCTGTCCAAAGATACTCATTGTCATGTTACTTGAAATGATAAAAATGATAATAACATCACATGATAGATTGTGACTATCATTACAATTAGTAATGACTATGTAATAATATGAAAAAAAAGTAATTTGAAAAAAAATACAAAATATATTAGGATACAATAATTTAAGAAAATATGCACATTCTTAAAACTGATATAGCTGTTGCATAAATGAAACAAAATGTGATAGAATTTTTCCCTTTTCCCTGCAGAATATTTTATTACACTGAAAGTTTTTAAGAATGTATTTTCTAGGGACTTATGGTAAGATAGCGGAATGGGCAAACAAGCTACACAGACCCTCTTCAACAAAGACGAGAAGAAACCATTTGACACAAATACAGAAGATAATCCTGGAGCCCTAAGATTTGAAAGGAAGAATGCAGAAGCGGATTGAACACCAACTAATAGAAGAACCTGAATGAAAAGAGTGAATAAGGAGACAGAGGGAGCTGCAGACCCATTAGCTATCCTGATAGCACAGACAACCTGAATATCTTCGAATGGTGTTAGGACCTGAGAATTAACCTAAAAATCAGCCCTGCTCACCAAGGGCTGCCACGGATGACTGCACTGGTGGCTGATGACTAAAGAGGGAAACACCAAAGGAGGAGACAAATTGAGATGTGGACTTTCGGCTGTCAAAAG
>NW_006921979.1:3041645-3046390 GCF_000298275.1 Orycteropus afer afer | reverse complement strand
CAAGAATACATCCCTGAGGAAGCAGCAGCATTGGAACTCCCTGATAAGGAATTCAAAAGAATTATATTTAGGTATCTTCAATGAATTGAGAGGCAGATCAAGGAAAACACTGACAAAATTAAGGAAAACACAGAGAAAACCCTAGAAAAGTATCAAAAGACAATACAAGAACAAAATGACAAAATAAATGAAAAATTAGAAATGATACAAAATCTACAGACAGAAATCCAGAAGACTAATACTACATTTTCAGAAATAGATAACACACTGAATGGGCAAAGGAGCAGAATTGAATCAATGGAAGACAAAATTAGTGAGACTGAAAACAAGTATCTCAATACTTTTTTGGAAAGGGAACAATCAAAAAAAAGACCAAAACAAAGTGAAGAAAGCCTAAGGTTCATGTGGGTACCATCAAAAGGAATAACCTACATGTAATCGGAATTCCAGAACAGGAAGAGACAAATAAAACCACAGAGAAAATTGTCAAAGATTTGTTGGAAGAGAATTTCCCTGATATGATGAAAGACAAGAATATATCCATTCAAGAAGTCCAGCAAACAACAAACAGAATAGACCCCCAAAAAAAATCACCAAGATATATTATCATCAAACTCACCAAAACCAAAGACAAAGAAAGAATCCTATAAGCAGCAGGGAAAAATGAAAAGTTACCTCCAAAGGGTAATCAGTAAGACTAAAGCTCTGATTTCTCAGCAGAAACCATGCAGGTAAAAAGGCAATGGGATGGTATATATATATAAAACCCTGAAAGAAAAATTTTCCAACCAAGAATTTACACCCAGCAAAATTGTCCCTCAAATATGATGGTAAAATTAGGACACTTCCAGGTAAGCAGTAATTAAGGGAATTGGTTAAAACCAGACCAACTTTACAAGAGATACTGAAGGGAGTCCTTTGAACAGAGAACCAACAACAGCAAACCAACAAAAACCATTAAAACACAAGATAACATAACCCAGTAACCAACGCAGTTACAGAAGTAAAAAAAGTAAATAAGCCTACAATATTGTAAACAGAGAACCAGAAACATCAATTGGGAAATCAGGACAACTACAAACCAAAAAGAGGGGAAACACACTGTAGTCACATGACTTCTAAATGATGAGGAAGTCAAGACAACTGCAAGACAAAATGGGCTGTTCCAAACTTGAGAAGAAAATTATAAATCACAGAGTAACTTCAAAGAAAAACGATAAACTTTCACATCAAAATAAAAGAGTATAAAAACAAATATTTAGCAAATACTAAAACAGCAGTAACAAAGGAAGTGATAACACAATTCATAAACAAAACTAGCTTAGCACAGAAAATTAAATGAAACAAAGAAATCTGCAACACCAAGAAAAAACACGTAACAAAATGATAGCAACCAATTCATACTTGTCAATAATTACATTGAATGTAAATGGATTAAATGCACCACTCAAGAGATGGTGAGTTGCAGACTGGATAAGAAAAAATAACCCATCAATATGCTGCCTATAAGAGACACACCTTAGAGACAAAGAAAAAAGAGATTAAAAATCAAAGGTTGGAAAAAGGTGTATCAAGCAAATGGCAACCATGAAAGAGAAAGAGTGGCAATATTAATTTCTGATCAAATTGACTTTAAGCCAAAAACCACCATAAAAGACAAAGAAGGACATTTTATAATGATTAAAGGCTTGATTGAACAAAAAGGACATAACAATATTAAACATCTATGCACCCAATTAAAGAGCCCCAAATATAGAAATCAGACTTTAACAGAATTGAAAAAACAAACAGATGACTCCACAGTCACAGTAAGTCATAGTAGCAGACTTTAATATACCACTTTCAGTGAAAGACAGAACTGGAAAGAAACTCAACAAAGACACAGAAGAACGAAACAATACAATCCAGCAACTTGACCTTATACAAGTCAACAGAGCACTTCACCCAACAGCAGCACAATATACATTCTTTTCCAGTGTACATGAAACATTCTCCAGGATAGACCATATGTTAGGCCATAAAGCAAGCCTTAATAAATTTAAAAACACTGAAATACTGCAAAGCATCTTCTAAGATCACAAAGCTATCAAATTGGGAATCAATTATGGAAAGATCAGAGAAAAAGAGCAGACACATGGAAACTGAGTAACATCCTCCTTGAAAATGACGGGGTAATAGAAGAAATAAAAAAATGAGATTTAAAAATTCCTTGAATCAAACAAAAATGAAAACACAACATACCAAAATCTTTGGGACACAGCAAAAGCAGTGATCAGAGGCCAATTTATAGCAATAAATGCACACAGCAAAAATGAAGAAAGAGCCAAAATCAACACCTTAACCAAACTCTCCAACAATTAGAAAAAGAGCAGCAAAAAAAAGGCTACAGTCACCAGAAGAAATAATATTCAAGCAGAAATAAATAAAACAGAAGAAATCAGGATGACTAGAAGCTGGTTTTTGAAAAGATTAATAAAATTGAAAAACTACTGGCAAATTCAACAAAGGAAAAGAGGGAGAGAATACAAATAAGAAACAAACTGGGCAACGTCACAACAGAATCAACAGAAATTAAAAGGATAATATCAGGATACTATGAAGAACTATACTCCAACAAATTTAAAAATCTGTTAAGAAATGGATAGATTTCTATAAATATACCACTTACCTAAACTAACACAAACTGAGGTGGAAAATTTGAACAGACCCATAACAAAAGAAAAAACTGAATAGGTCATTAAAAAAATTACCAACAATAAAAGCCCTGGCCCACACAGTTTCACTGGAGAATTCTACCAAACATTCAGAATGAACTGACGCCAATCCTACTCACACTATTCCAAAACATACAAAAGGATGAAATCCTCCTTAATGCATTTTATGAAGCAAACATAACCTGGACACCAAAACCAGGTAAAGAAAATCACTAAAAAGAAAAACTACAGACCAAAATTCCTCATGAATATAGATACAAAAATCTTCAACAAAATCCTAGCCATTAGACTCCAACAACATATCAAAAAAGTAATATATTATTACCAAGTGGGGTTCATACCAAGTATGCAAGGATGGTTCAACGTGAGAAAAACAATCAACATCATCCATCACATAAATAAAACAAAGGAAAAGAACCACATGATCATATCAATCGATGCAAAAAAGGCATTTGATAAAATCCAACACACTTTCCTGATAAAAACTCTCAGAAAAATAGGAATAGAAGGGAAATTCCTCAACATAATAAAAGGTATATATGCAAAACCAACAGCCAACATTATTCTCAATGGAACCATTCCCCATGCTGACAGGAACCAGACAAGGATACTCTCTATGATCACTTCTATTCAACATTGTATTGGAAGTCCTAGCCAGGGCAATAAGGCAAGAAAGGGAAATCAAAGGCATCCAAATTGGTAAAAAAGAAGTAAAACTATCCCTATTTGCTGATGATATGATCTATACATAGAAAACCAAAGAGACTCAGCAAAAAAACTACTGAACTAATTGAAAGATTTAGCATAGTGGCAGGATACAAGATCAACATACAAAATCAGTTGGATTCCTCTACCAGCAAAGAGTTTGCCGAAAAGGAAATAAGGAAATCAATACTATTTACAATGTTGTTGTTGTTGTTATGTGCCATTGAATCGGACCCGACTCACAGTGACCCCTCCTTGGATTTCCGAGGCAGTATCACTATGGAAGCAGACTGCCCAACCTTCCTTCCGAGGAGTCGCTGGCGGATTTGAAGCCAGCCTTCTGGTTCGCAGTCAAGTGCCTTAGGCACTATGCTACCAGGGCTCCACAATAGCTACCAAAAAAATAAAATGCTCACTAGGGACACAAAAGATCTCTACAAAGAAAACTACAAAACAATACTCCAAGAAACCAAAGAGACTTACATAAATGGAATAACATACCATGTTCGTGAATAGGAAGACTGAACATGTGAAAATGTCAATACTACCCAAAGCAATCTATACATTCAATGCAATCCCAATCAAGATACCATCAACATTCTTTAAGAATATGGAAAGAACAATCACTAATTTTTGGAATCACTAATTTTTATGGAAAGAAAACAGACCTCAGATAAGCAAAGCACTATTGAAGAACAAAAAAGGAGGTCTCACACTCCCAGATCTCAACACCTACTATATAGCCACCATAGTCAAAACTGCCTGGTACTGGTACAGTAACAGGCACATAGACCAGCGGAACAGAATTCAGAACCCAGACATAGATCCATCAACCTATTGTCAGCTGATCTTTGACAAGGGGTTGAAATCCATGATATGGGGAAGTGATGGTCTCTTTAACAAATGGTGCTGGCAAAACTGGATATCCATTTGCAGAAAAATGACAAGATCCATTCCTCACACCATACACAAAAACTAACTCCAGATCGATCAAAGACTTAAATGTGAAACTAAAACTATAACGTTCCTCAAGGAAAAAACAGGGGCAAATTAGAAGGGTGGGCAATCTACTTCCATAGTGATACCACCTCAGAAATCAAAGGAGGGGTCGCTATGAGTCAGATCTGATGCTACAGCAATGAGCTTTTTTTTCTTTTTAATTTATGGAATAAATTGACTGTCAAGCATAACCCAAAATGAATAAACAGCTGAAGATAAACTAGATGAATGGGACCTTCTAAAAATTAAACTTTTTTTTTGCTTTGAAAGACTTCTCCAAAAGAGTAAAAAGAGAACCTACAGACTAGGGAAAAAATATTTGGCAAC
>NW_006921979.1:3033711-3040957 GCF_000298275.1 Orycteropus afer afer | reverse complement strand
TTTTCAGTTTGAACTTGTCGGCTTCTACACGCTTGTGAGCCATTTATCTAAGATAAATTTCTCTCTCTCTCTCTTTCTCTCTCTATAAATATATATATATATACTTTGCTGGTTTTTGTGTTTCTCTAGAGAACCCAATCCAACACAGCTGGCGAGAATGTGGAGAGATTGGATTTCCATACACTTCTGGTGGAACTGTCAAATGATACAACCACTATGTAAAGCAGTATAAAGATTCCTTAAAAAGTTGCAATGAGAAATACCATTTGATCCAGCAATCTCATTACTAGAATTACTAGATATATATTCTAAAGAAGTGAGAGCCAGGATAAGAACAGATAAATGCACACCCATGTTCACTGCAGCACTATTTACAATAGCAAAAACATGGACACAACCTAGGTACTTATCAACAGAAGAATGGATAACCAAACTATGGTACATACTCACAATGGAATATTACACAACCCTAAAGAATAATGTAGAATCTGCAAAATACTGCATAACATGGATGAACTTGGAGGATATTACGCCAAGTGAAATAAGTCAATCACAGAAGGACAAATATTGTATTAGTTCATTAGTGTAGAAAGTCAAAGAAAGGTTATATTATGGAAGGAAACTTTTTTTGTCGGTTCTCAGGGATGAAAGGGGAGGGGAGGGAACACTGAAAAAAAAATCAAAAATCAATTTAAAAAAAAAGAATTATCTTAAAAAATAAATTTTCTAGAAAATATTACTAAGTAAAAATGGCATTAGCCATCCCATTAATAACTCAGCATTTTTGATAAAGAACTTCAAGAGGCTTAAGCTCTGAATCCAAAGAAAGCATTCTAAGGAAGTAGCTTTTAACTAACAGAATAATTAATCCCATCCCAACCCCCAGAAATATTTACAAATTGTCAAAATGGATCAGGCAGTACTACTAGTGCTTTCTGGGCACAGCCAAGGATGCTAATTTCCTGTAATGCCAATGGCAACCTTACTAAGAAACACTGCTCTAGTTGGCTAGACATTTTGGTCTAGATAGCTGGCTGGAGATAAGGATATATACAAGGAGGTGTGCCTTCTAAAATTCCTTAAGTCATTCCATGCTGGATGACTGCCTTGAAAGGTTTGCCCTCTTTGTTGTGTAATTATATAAAGTTACTCTTAAAACAAAAGAAACCACTGTCGTCAAGTCAATTCAGACTCCTAGTGAGAATAGTTCTAGTGGGGCAGAACAGAACTGCCCCCAAGGAGCTATGGTGGCTTAGTGCCTAAGGCATTTGACTGCTAACCAGAGTCTTGCGGTTCAAACCCACTAGCCACTCCTCAGAAGGAAGATTTGAGCAATGTACTTCCGTAGTGATACCACCTCAGAAACTGAAGGTGGGGTCGCTATGAGTCGGATCTCACTCAATGGCAGTGCGTTGCACTGTTTTGCGTTACAGGGTTTCCAAGACTGTAAATCTTTATGGAAGGAGACTGCCTCATCTTTCTACCACAGGTCAGCTAGTGAATTCAAACTACTGACCTTTTGGTTAGTAGCCCAATGCTTTAACCACAGCATCACCACTTCTAAATACCTGGTAGAATTTTTTAAAAAAAAATTTATCTCCTCACTTTCCACATAGGCATTTTTAAACCATCTGATACTGGGTAGATATTTTTTTTTCCCTTTTAATGTCATTTTAAGTTACAGATAGATCCTACATTTCTTAAAGATTGTTACATTTTTTGCTTAGAGAACTTATAAAATATGAGTGAAGTTAAGCATATCCTTTTCAAGACTGCCTCAAAAAACAGTTCTATCAATATGTAAAGAATCAAGATGTTGCTCTTGCCTAGATGTAAACAGACTAACCTCAAATAGACTAGCTGTGAGTTCTTCCAACTCCTGTCCAAGTTGATCTCGCACTTTAGAAAGCCTCTCACATTCTTCATCTTTTAACTTCAGCTCCTGTGAAAAATTGATACATTTACTTTGGATTTCCACACTTCAAAGTTTTAATCAACAGACTATTTAATTTTTACTAATAAAATTACAAAATATAAACACTGTTCTCCTCCTACAATATTCACATTGAAAATGCTACCTAGCACGTGCTTTATGGAAGACTGTCAGGAAAATAAAAAATTACAAATAATTCCAACTAACATATTAAATTTTCCCATTTATTTCATCAAGCATCCAAAGATTAAATATGTAACATATATTAAATGGAAAAATAAACAATAAAATAACTTCATTCTATTTTTCCCCTTCACTTTTATCTAAATATACCCACCAAATAAGGAATTTCTTCAAATATGTTTATTTAATTTCAGTAACTATTCAGTGTTTTGTTTCTTATTTACTCTAAAAATGATTTACTTATAGATCATTTCACAAACAATACTGCTATTAATCTTAATTTCTGTTAGGAGCGTATACCTATTTAACACTGCAACCATAGGTAAATGATGCATGTCAGCATTTAAAATATAGTTAATGACAAAAATCACATGCTATGTTTAAACCTCTGTAACAGGTCACAAATAGATGTAAAAAATTTCTTTAGAAAGATGTTAAAAGTACATGATTTTATATTTTTAAAAGTAGGCTTAAATTATCTTTCAAGCTTATAAAAAGTTCAAAATCCCTAAACACTACTCACAATTACATTAAAAAAATAATTGGTTAATCATGATGAATAGTTTTTGTCTAATTTTGTCATGGTGAAAATATACATAAAACATATGCATCTCAGTAATTTCTACATGTACAATTTAGTAACACTGATTACATTCTTCAAGTAGTACAACCATTCTCCATATCCTTTTCCAAATCATTCCACCACAACTAACATGAACACAACGCTGAATAGTTTTTGAATCCCCAAAGACAATGCCTGAAAATCAAATACAGGTAGCCCCCAGGTTACAAACAAAATACATTCCTAAGTGTGTTTTTACTTGTAGGTAAGTAGAACAGGTGCCTTCAATTCTTATTCAGCCATACGTTAACTCAAGAAAAGGCTCGAAGCCTTTTCCGTAATTTAAAAGCTGCACGAGCAGCAAGTGAAGGTGATTGTGATGAAGAACCTGTTGTGAGTATTCATTCCATAGTTTTAAAGTGATGGCAAATTTATGTAACATTAGAGAGCAACTACAGACTTCTGTAACCCAGAAATTTACTGTATTACTCACTGCCACCTAGTGGATTCCAACTCAAAGCGACCCCCACTGGGTTTCCAAAGCTGTAAATCTTACAGAAGTAAATTCTCCCATTTTCCTTCCATGGAGCAGCTGGTGGGTCTGAATGCCAACCTTTTGGTTAGCAAATGCCTTAGGCACAAATTTACTATATAACCACTAGGATATCAGAAAAACTCAGTGACCCAAAGATGACATCTTGAACAGAACTAAGGAAAAGAGTATCTCCACAAATCTTGGAATATGGGAAAGTATGGCTCAACTACCAACGATGAACTATCATCAGCTGTACAGAAGGAAGCGGCAGAAAGTGAAAGGGGTCTACTGTTGTACCCTACAAGACTCAGAACCCAGAGTGGAAACTGGAAGAATAAAGTGATGAAAAAAGGAAATGTTTTCAAAGGCTACAAGGTGCAGGTCAGCACAAAAACCTGTGTATGTATGTAGTCAAGGCAGCAGCCACAGTGCTATAAAGCTCTGAACGCTTGAGAAACTCTGAAGTATCCAGCAAAGAGCCCCTTTCAGGACAGACTCACCTAAACGGAGAAAGTCTTGCAATCTGAAACCAAATTCAGCAGGACACAAACAATGGAGATGGGGAGAAAGAAGGTTCCAGTGGGGGTGGGGGTGGGGGGCATGGTTCCAAAGGCAACAGATTCCAGAAAGAACTAAGAACAAAACACATTACCTCAAAATGGAATAAGCCTGCAAAGGGCTCAGAAACACTGGGTTAGAGGAAAAAACCTCCTCAAACGTACCTCAGCTCTAAAAGACAGAAGTGCCTACACAGATACACCAAATTTGAGCCTTCCCAATAACAACAGAGGAGAAAGTCCTTGAAACTAAAACTGAAAAAGTTATCTTGGACTTATCCTGTCCCCTTTACCCCTCTAATAGTACAACTCATTTAAACATGGGAAATGAAAAAGTAATATGTAAAGTGGTCACAGGAAAAAAGATAAACACAAAACCAAGTCACCTATAAGGGAAAGAAAATCAGAACGGAATTCAATTTCAACAGCAACATCTTATACTAGAATAAAATGGAGTTACACTTTTAGGATTCTCAAAGAGAAAAAAGAAAAAAAAAAAGCTGACAATTTTATATTCACCCAGGCATCCTTCAAGTATAAAGACTACAGACAAAGAGTTTTAAACCTGCAAGACCTTAGAGAATCTCTCTCCCATAAGCCTGCTTGATTGAGAATGAGTTTTAGATAACCAAGAAATAATTGGAGAAGCTTTAACATTAAAGACTAAGTAGCAAATACATATAACTGTACAACTACAACTAAGCAGGCTTTGGCAATGTAAAGCTAACACACCAGTAGGAAGATGAGACTAGGTTCACTAACTACTTAACTATTAACTGTGAGAAAAGGGATACTAACTGGGGATCACAAATCAATTAGTATAAACCTAAACATACTTAAGACCTCAGAAATTAAAATTAAGATGATGCAACTAAAATTAAAATGATAAAGGAGAAGGGAAGAAACAGTTACTTGGTAATCTTAGTACTGCATATGGCAGGGAACAAAGGCAGCAACTAAAGAAGGGCTAGAAATATATACAAGTTATCTCTGATTAAAGGTAACAACTAGAATGAAAATCAAACCTTCCCAAATACTAAAAAGAATAAAAAGGGGACACTCTTAGTGAAAAGATTTGTATACACACACAGAAAACATATTTGAAAGCCACGTGACAACAGCCCAAACACAGCTCTTTTATCAATTAATATGGGCATAACTCGCCTATTAAAAGAAAATTATTTTAAAATTGCTCCATACAAGAGACATACCTAAAACAAAGTGATTCAGACAGACTAAAAGGATGGGCTGATGTATACCACACAATACAATACACATAAAACAGGCATCTCAAACTTGGTATCAGACTAGGTAGAATACAGAGCAAAATCATTAAAGAAAAGGAAGCCTCATAATGCTAAAGACTACAACACACAATAAAAACTTTAAAATATTCCCCCAAACCACAGAAGTAGACCTAGACAAATAGAAAGACATGCCATGCTTCTGGATAGAAAGGCATCATAAAGATGCCTATTCTCCCTGAGTTAATTTACAAATGCAAACACGCATAAATTTAATGCCAAGTCCTTTCAAACACTACAATTTCAGAACTTTATAAACAATTTTAAAGCTAAATTCATTCTTAATTTCCTACGAGGTAGAAAAGGTGGTAAGCCCTCAGGATACAAAATCAATTAAGTTAACTGTCCCCCTGAGAAGTTTCCAACTATTAGAATACTACTTAAATCATTCATGAAGGCAAAATTCTTGAATAATTCCTGTGGTAGTTAAGGTTGTGTGTCAACTTGGCTGAGCTTGGTGAGTGGCTAGGGCAGCTGGTGGTAGTTACTCCCCAAGATGACACCGGCAATCAACTCCATGGTGGGATCTACCACAAGCAGCAAAGTAGCTGCTTTAGGAATGTGGTCTGCTGCCCATATATAAGCAGTTTGGGATTGGTCTCTAGCCTTTTGGCATGCTTGAACCCAGTATGTAGCCAAGTTATTGTCCAACAGCCTGCCATGCCTTGCTGATCTTGGGACTTCATCTGGACTTGAATTACTGGCCTGCCATGTTGTTTGGTAACACTGGGACTGTGCCTTTTTACTTACTGTTTTAGTTACCTAGTGCCTCTAACAGAAATATATCACAAATGGGTTGGCCTTAACAAACAGGAGTTTATTCTCACAATTTGGAGGCTTTAAGTCCAAGTTCAAGGCGCCAGGCTCTAGGGGCTGGGTGAAAGCCCCTCAAACTTGGGCTTCAGCTCTGCCTCCTGCTCCTGGCCCACTGAAGCTAGAAGCTTTTCTTCCCTCAGACAGCTGCTGGCTGCTGAGACTGACAAGCCCAAGGTTGACATGTAAAAAGGCACAGTCCCGATGTTACCAAACCACACAGTAGGCCCTTAGTTTAAGTCCATTGAAAGTTCCAAGGTCAGCAGAGCACGGCAGACTGCTGAAAAACGACACGGCTACACACAGGGTTCAAGTGTACCATTAGCTAGAGACCACTCCAAAAGCTGTTTTTTATATACGGGAAGCAGACCACATACCCAAAGCAGCTACTCGGCTGCTCCAACAGATTCCACCGTGAAGTTAATTACCAATCTCACCTTGGGGAATAACTACATTCAGCTGCCCAGCCACTCAACCAGGACCAGCAAAGTTGACATGCAAACTTAACCACACTTGTCAACCTTGGGCTTGTCAGTTTCAGCAGCCACCAGCTGTCAGAGTGAAGAAAAGCCTCCAGCTTCAGTGGGCCAGGAGCAGGAGGCAAAGCTGAAGCCCAAGGTTGAGGGGCTTTCACCCAGCCCCTAGAGGCTGGCACTCTGAACTTGGATTTAAAGCTTCCAAAACTCTAAGAGAATAAATTCCTGTTTGTTAAAGCCATCCCATTTATGGTATATTTGTTAGAGCAGGACTAGGTAACCAAAACAGGTCCCTACTACCTATCAAAGTGGCATAAATCTCTTCCTATTACAGACCCCCTAAAACATGAAGCAATTCAAACCCACCAGCCACTCCTCAGAAGGAAGATGGGGCAATCTACTTCCACAGCGATACCGCCTCAGAAATCCGAGGAGGGGTCACTATGAGTCGGATACGACTCGATGGCAGTGACTGAAAGTGAGAAAACATGTGCTCAACTTCTCCTCAGAATTGTTTTCTTAATCCATACCTTTAAGCTTGTCATTCCTCACTCATTCCCCAATTTCATCTGATACATCCATCTGGACTTTTTTCCCATAAATGCCTACTTTTTTATCCTTTATTCTCCAACTCAGTCAACCTATATGAAGTCAAATTTATTCTTCCAGTGAATATTTTTTTTCTGAATTTCATTTGTACTTTTTATTATTCTACCTTGTAGTGGGATAGGTTGTTGTGGTATAGTAAATTACTTTGTGTGGCTTTTCTACCCATTAAGTCTTTGTAAACTCCAAGGTGGGATTTGCTATGAGCAACTGAGGAGCTCCTGATTGCTGAAGGTGTCCACCTGGAGTATTTCTGTTGGGAGTGGCACAAAACAAT
>NW_006921979.1:3028908-3033046 GCF_000298275.1 Orycteropus afer afer | reverse complement strand
TGCAATCCCCACAATCCTTGCTATACCTGAGCCCATTGTTGCAGCCACTGTGTCAATCCATCTTGTTGAGGGTCTTCCCCTTTTTCCGTGACCCTCCACTTTACCACGCATGATATCCTTCTGCAGGGAATGGGCCATTCTGACAACACGGCCAAAGTAGGTGAGACAAAGTCTGGCCATTTTCTCTTTCAAGGAGCATTCCAGCTATAGTTCTTCCAGGACAGATCTGTTCACTCTTCTGGCAGTCCATGGTACTTTCAGCATTCTTTGCCAACACAACTCAAAAGCATCAACTCTTCTTTGGTCCTTCTTATCCACTGTTCAGTTTTCACATGCATATGAGGCGACTGAAAATACCATGGCTTGGGTTAGGTGCACCTTAATCTTCAAAGAGACATCTTTGCTCTTCAGCACTTTAAAGAGGTCTTTTGCACCAGATTTGCCCAGTGCAATACAATGTCTGATTTCTTGACTACTACTTCCATTGATGTTGACTATGGATCCAAGTAATAGGAAATCTTTGACAGCTTCAATCTTTTCTCCATTGATTGTGATCTGCTTACTGGTCCAGTTGTAAGGATTTTTGTTTTGTTTACATTGAAGTGTAAGTACAGTACAGGTATAGTCCTTAATCTTCATCAGTAAGTGCTTCAAGTCATCTTCACTTTCAGCAAGCAACGATGTGTTGTCTGCATACTGCAGGTTGTTAATGAGTCTTCCTCCAATCCTGATGCCACATTCTTCTTCATCTAGTCCAGCCTCTCGGATTATTTGTTCAGCATACAGATTGAATAAGTACAGTATAAGGATACAACCCTGACACACACACCCTTCTTGATTTTAAACCACACAGGGTCCCCTTGTTCTGTTCGAATGACAGCCTCCCAGTCTATGTACAGGTTCCTCATGAGCACAATTAAGTGTTCTGGAATTCCCATTCTTCTCAGTATTATCCATAATTTGTTATGATCCACACATTCAAATGCCTTTGCATAGTCAATAAAATACAAGTGAGCATCTTTCTGGTATTCTTTGCTTTCAGCCAAGATCCATCTGACATCAGCAATGATATCCCTCATTCCACATCCTCTTCTGAATCTAGCTTGCATTTCTGGCAGGTCCCTGTCAATACACTGCTGCAACCATTTTTAATTATCATCAGCAAAATTTTACTTGTGTGATATTAATGATATTGTTCAATAATTTCCATATTCTGTGGGATCACCTTTCTTTGGGTACAAATAGGGATCTTTTCCAGTCATTTGGTTAGGTAGCTCTTTTCCAAATATCTTGGCATAGATGTGGAAGTACCTCCAGGGCAGCAATGGATTGTTGAAACATCTCACTGGATATTCAGTTAATTCCTGGAGCCTTGTTTTTTGCCAATTCCTTCAGCGCAGCTTCAACTTCTTCCTTCGATACCACTGGTTCTTAATCATATTCCACCTACAGAAATAGATGAACATCAACCAAGTCTTTTTGTACAGTGACTGTGTATTCCTTCCATCTTCTCGATGTTACCTGCATCATTCAATATTTTCCCCACAGAATCTTTCAACATTGCAACTCAAGGTTTGAATTTTTTCTTTAATTCTTTCAGGTTGAGAAATGCCAAGCATGCTCTTTCCTTTTGTTTTTCTAACTCCAGGCCTTTGTACCCTTGATTATAATAACTGACCGTCTTCTAGAGCTGCTCTTTGAAATCTTCTATTCAGCTCTTTTATTTTGGCATTTTTTCCATTTGCTTTAGCTACTCTCCATTCAAGTTTCACAGTCTCTTCTGACATCCATTTTGGTCTTTTTCTCCTTTCCTGTCTTTTAAATGACCTTTTGCTTTCTTCATGTATGACGTTTCTTGATGTCATCCCACAAATCATCTTGTTTTCAGTCACCGGTGTTCAAGGTGTCAAATCTATTCCTCAGATGGTCTCTAAATTCAGGTGGGATGTAATCAAGGTCATATTTGGGCTGTCATGGACTTGTTTTAATTGTCTTCAGCTTCAACTTGAACTTGAATATGAGCAACTGATGATCTGTTCCACAGTCAGCTCCTGGCTGAAGATACTGAGCTTCTCCATTACCTCTTACCACTGATGTCCTGAGTTTGATTCCTGTGCATTCCATTTAGCAAGGTCAATGTGTATAAGCTGCCATTTATGTTGCTGAAAAGGTATTTGCAATGAATTAACTCACTGGTCTTGCAAAATTCTATCATGTGATCTCTGCCATCATTTCTATCACCAAAGCCTTATTTTCTAACTACCTGTGATTCTTCTTTGTTTCTGACTTTTGCATTCCAATCACCAGTAATAATCAGTACCCATTGATTGCATGTTTGGTCAATCTCAGACTGCAGAAACTGGTCAAAAATCTTCAAATTCCTAATCTTTGGCTTTGGTGGTTGGTACATAAATTTGAGTAACAGTAGTATAAACTTGTCTTCCTTGTAAGTATATGGACATTATCCTATCACTGACAACACTGTACTTCAGGATACACCTTTAAACATTCTTTGTGACGATGAATGCCATACCATTCTTCTTCGATATATCATTCCCAGCACAGTAGATCACATGGCTGTCTGATTTAAAATGGCCAAAACCAGTCCATTTCAGCTCACTAATACCTAGGATATCGATCTTTATGCATTCCATTTCATTTGACATCTTTCAATTTTCCTAGGTTCATACTTCGCAAATTCTACATTCCAAATATAATGGATGTTTGCAGCTGTTTCTTTCCATTTTGACTTGTGCCTCATCAGCAAAAGGAGGTGCCAAAAGTTTTCCTCCATTCATGTCATTAAAGTCACCTCTACTTTGAGGAGGTAGCTCTCCCCCAGTTGCATTTTGAGTCCCTTCCGACCTGAGGGGTGCTCATCTTCCAGCACTATATCAGACAACGATTCAGGGCTATTCATAATATTTTCCAGTAATATATCAGACAGTGTTTCACTGCTATTTATAAGGCTTTCACTGGGCAATTCTTTGAGTAATGGATGGCTCCTTCCTTCTTCTGAGTCTGTCTTAGTCTGGAAGTTCGGTTGAAACCTGTGCACCACTGGTGACCTTGTTGGCATTTAAAATACCAGTGGCTTAGCCTCCAGCTTCAAAGCAACCCACAAACCACCACAGTATGACAAAGTGATAGAGGAATGGTGGTGTACTGTAATACAGTAATTCAAAACCCACTCCTTCTGCGAACATCATGTTAACAATGCATCAGGGACATGGTAGTTCAGTATGGAATTCTTGAACTCCATGTGGTAGACTTTGGGTTTCCAGCCAATGCACCTCATTCACAGCCATCACCCATCTGTCACTGGAGGCCTGTGTGTTGCTATAATGATGAACAAATTTCAATGAAGCTTCCAGAAGAAGACTGACTAGGCAGAAAGGCCTTGCAATCTACTTCTGAAAAACACAACAGTCCAATTACACTGAGTGAAAAAGTCAACCACAAAAAGGCAATTATGTATGGTCCCACTATTACAAAAAATCAAGAATACACATACACAAAGAAAACAAAGTTCTTTCCAGGTTATTAGAGATGAAAGGCAACAGGAAGGGGAATCACTTTCCAGATAGTAGACATTTGTTACTTTTGGTGATGGGAAAGGCAGAACAAAATATGGGTGAAGTCAGCACAACTTGACCAACGTAAATAAACACACTAAGAAGAACACAAGATAAAAGGAAAATTTTGGTAAATGCGATAACATGTTGTTGTTGTTAGGTGCCATCCAGTCATCTCCAACTCATAGCGACCCCATGCACAGCAGAATGAAACACTGCCTGATCCCACACCAGCTTCACAATCCCTGCTATACTTGAGCCCATCATCGCAGCCACCGTATCAATCCATCTCATTGAAGGCCTCTTTTGTCGACCCTCCACCCCCTACCAAGCATGACATCCTTCTTCAGGGAATGGTCCCTTCTGACAACATGACCAATAATAGCTGAGACGAAGTCTGGACATTCTCACTTCCAAGGAGCATTCAGATGCACTTCCTCCAGGACAGATCTGTTAGTTCTCTTAGCAGTCCATGGTACTCTCAGCATTCTTCGCCAGCACAACTCAAAAGCATCAATTCTTCTTCAGTCTTCCTTATTCATTGTCCAGCTCTCACATGCATA
>NW_006921979.1:3024307-3027288 GCF_000298275.1 Orycteropus afer afer | reverse complement strand
GTTCCACAATCAGCTCCTGGCCTGGTTTTGGCTGAAGATATTGAGCTTTTCCACTGCCTCTTACCACAGATGTAGTCAATCTGATTTCTGTGTGTTCCATCTGGTGAAGTCCATGTGTAGAGCCACTGTTTGTGCTGTTGAAAAAAGGTGTTTGCAATGAACAAGTTGTTGGTCTTGCAAAACTCTACCATGCGAAGTCCAGCATCATTTCTGTCACCAAGGCCAAATTTTCCAACTGCCAGTGATTCTTCTTTGTTTCCAACTTTTGCATTCCAGTCACCGGTGATAATTAACACATCTGATTGCATGTCTGGTCAATTTCAGACTGTAGAAGTTGATAAAAATCTTCAATTTCCTCATCTTTGGCGTTGGTGGTTGGTGCATAAATCTGAATAATAGTCGTATTAACAGGTCTTCCCTGTAGGCAAATGGGTATTATCCTATCACTGAGAGCATTGTACTTCAGGACAGATCTTGAAACATCCTTTGTGATGAGGAATACCACACCATTCCTCTTCAAACTGTCATTCCCAGCATATTAGATCACATGGTTGTCCAATTCCAAATGGCCAAAACCAGTCCATTTCAGCTCACTAATGTCGAGGATATCAATCTTCATGAGTTCCATTTCATTTTTGACAACTTCCAATTTTCCTAGGTTCATACTTCGTACATTCCATGTTCCAGTGATTAATGGATGTCTGCAGCTGTTTCTCTTCAATCTGAGTGGTGCCACATCAGCAGACAGAGGTCTCAAAAGCTTTACCTTATCCATAGGAGTAAGGCTGGGTTTACTCAGATGATGCAGCTCTTTCCCAGTCCTATTTTGAGAGCCTTCTAACCTAATCGGACTATGCATAAAGTTGCGCAGTAATGTACCAAACAGTGTTTCTTTGCTATTCATAAGGTTTTCCCTGGCCAATTCTTTGAGAAGTGGACGGCCTCTTCCTTCTTCCTAGTCTGTCTCAGTCTGTAAGAAGGGCTGATGTCTGTGCACCATGTGCATCCTGCTGGGTTTGAAACACCAGTGGCTCAGCCTCAAAACTCACATCAACACCTCACCACGGCAGGAGAAATTGACAGACAAGTTTGTCTCCCTGTTGGAAACCTCTCATACCACCCTTACCTGGGTCTCTGCAGCTGACTCCTCCTCTGTTGGAATTCCTTGGCCTTTTAATCCCCTTTCTCCCGTTCTCCCGCCCTGCTGCTTTGGGCGTGCCTGAGTTCCCTCTCCTCACCTGGATCCCTGTGGCTGACTGCAATAATATATATAACAGTAAAAACACCCAAAAATATATATGTAGTTATATGGGTAGATAATAGATGCATATATGTGTACAGAACAGCATACATGACTAAATGCACATGCATGTCAACCCCTCCTTGGATTTCTGAGGTGGTATCTCTATGGAAGTAGACTGCCCAGTCTCCCTTCTGAGGAGTGGCTGGTGGGTTTAAACCAGCAGCCTTCTGGTTAGCAGTCAAATTCCTTGGGCAGTATGCCACCAGAAATCCGTATGGTATACACACTATGTCTTTTATCCCCAACTGGTAAACTCTCATCAGGGCAGGTCATATCTAATTTATTTATTAGACTCCCTCACAGACCTAGTACAATATTGTGAGTATTTTGGTTACTCAAAAAATATTTGTTGGTAAGACAAAAATTAGGGGCAAATTTAGGGGCCCTAATATACGGCATAGACTCTCAAGCATAGCCCAAAATGCACAAACACCAAAAGAGAAACTAAATGAATGGGACCTTCTAAAAATTAAATTTTTATGTGCTTCCAAAGACTTCTCCAATACAGTCAAAAGAGAACCTACAGATTGGGAAAAAATATTTGGCAACGACTATCTGACAAGGGATTTATCTCTAGAATTTACAGAAAACTCCAACACCTCAACAACAAAAAGACAAATAATCCAATTAAAAAATGGGCAGAAGACATGAATAGACACTTCACCAAGGAGGATATTCAGGCGGCCAACAAACATATGAAGAAATGCTCACGATCATTAGCCATTAGAGAGATGTAAATCAAAACAACGAGATAGTATCTGGCTGGCCTCAGCACTAGTAGCAAAGTTCAACAAGACTGAAAGTAACAAATGCTGGTGAGGATGCACAGAAACTGGGACTCTCACACACTGCTGGTAGGACTCTAAAATGGACCACTTAACCCAGACATTGCATTACTAGGTATATATCCTAAAGAAGCAAGAGCCGTGACAAGAACATGTCCACCCATGTTCATCGCAGCACTATTTATAATAGCCAAAAGATGGAAACAACCTAGCTGTCCATTAACTGAGGAATGGATAACCAAACTATGGTACATACACACAATGGAATACTATGCAACCCTAAAGAATAACACAGAATCTGCAAACCACCGCATAATGTGGATGAACTTGGAGGGCATTATGCTGAGTGACGTAAGTCAATCACAGAAGGTGTGTATTAATCCATTACTGTAAAGGTCAAGGAAAGGTTTATATATGGAAGGAAATTTTCTTTGTTGGTTACTAGGGGTGGGAGGGGAGGGGAGGGAACACTGTTAGATAGGTAGAGATAAGTATTGATTTGGGCGAAGAGAAGGGCAATGTACCAAATGTGAGTGATCAACATGCTGGCACTGAGGAAGAGGAAGACATAGAAAGGTACATGGGAGGTACAGACAACAAACATGAACCCTCTTGCACAAACAGTACTGCACTTTCAGTGAAGGCAAACAGAGGTATATGGGTAGATATATGGGTGGACAGGCTTAACTATTAGGTTATGTCCACGCAGCAGGGAGCTCTGGTAATGTAGTGCCTAAGGTACTTGACTGCTAACGAGAAGGCTGGTGGTTCAAACCTATCAGCTACTCCTCAGAAAGAAGGTTGGGCAATCTACTTCCATAGTGATACTGCCTTGGAAACCCAAGGAGGGGTCGCTATGAGTTGGGTCCAACTCGACAGCACATAACAACAAT
>NW_006921979.1:3022833-3023507 GCF_000298275.1 Orycteropus afer afer | reverse complement strand
ATTTGTTTGTTTGTTTGTTGGGAAGATAAACATAGTAAATATTCACAAATATCCATGGCCTAAACACCTCACAGGTTTCATACTTTAGTGAATGCAGGAATCAACTGGGATGCTTGTTAAAAATGAGTATTTTCAAGCCTCAACGCAATAATGTTGTTTCAACAGATCTGGGGTAGACCTGTATTTTAATAAGGATGTACTATAGCTCAAGTTCCACCTCAGAATTCTACCAAAAGTTGCACTTCACCAACAACCTCAGGAAGCCCAAACAACTAAATGCATCATCATTTCTGGCATCCCTGGATCTGAAAATCAATTATTACATGGATTATTATCTTATCTCATCTGATAACCTCACTAGCAATACAAACAAAAAGCCATTTAGATTTATTACTATCTGAATATACATTTTTAAACTTTTCATTTGGGATGATTTTGCTATATGAGTCTAGAGACCACATTAAAAGAAATAATGCCTTTTACTTTTGGAGAGTTAACCCTCTAAAGAATCCAGGACCATCACTCAGTAAACCATTTACAGGTTTTCAATGACTTGGTTAGGACCTATAATAAAAGATGACCTAGGAGGCGGGGCAAGATGGCAGACTAGGCAGAAGGATTGCACAGACCCTCTTCAACAAAGAAAAGGGAAACCAATTAACACAGACACAGAA
>NW_006921979.1:2995418-3018588 GCF_000298275.1 Orycteropus afer afer | reverse complement strand
ATGCATTGGAATCAGCTAGACAGCATACACACCAACATCAACTCGTTCATAAAGCTGTTATGAGTTAACATTTACAGCAGTCCCTGGCATATAGCTAGTACTACATATGTTCGTTAAATGAAAATAAATTTAAAATGGAACAAAATTTTCACTCAGGCAGCAATACCACCAAAAAGGCCCATGGTAGCTACAAAAGTACACTTTTCAACTACTTCTTCCGTATAAAGTTCTCTCTTCCCTGTAATTTTAAGGTTAAAAAAAAATTATTGTTCAATATTGAAAAAACTCAGCTTTTGTCCATTTTGCTTGCCCTTTCTGGTGAGGGGAAAAAAAACAGGTACAGAGATTCAATAATTTTTTGAAACATCTTTGAGCACTACCAATGCTCCTAGAAGACATAATTTGGCCCATGCTCTGAGTACACTCAGCGTCCCATGTCTTACATACACCAATGGGTAAGCAGGCCCCAGTTGGAATAACCAAGACTTAATCTTTCATTAGCCAACACTTTAGAGATTATCGATTGAGTTATGTCCCCAAAAGATATGTGGAAGTCCTAGCCCCTATCTTATCCACGAATGTGGTCTTGTTTGGAAATGGGGTCTTGGAAGATGCTGTCAATTAAGATAACACAAGGACATACTGGAGTGAGGTGGGTCCTAATCCCATCTAAGTACTGTCCTATGAGACGGAAGGAGACACACAGAGACACATAAACTGGAGATGCCGTGTGAGGATGCCAAGGAACATCTGGGACCATCAGAAGGTGGAAGAGATAGGTAAAGGTCTTCCTCAGCTTTGGTACCACCTGCCACACTGCAAGGGTCCACAGCCATACTCCTGCTCATTTGAAGGGCCCTTTTTTATCAGAATGATGTGAAAATAAAGTGCAAGGCCTCGTCCTAACAGGTAGTCAGAGATACGTGCTCTCAAGTGAAAGCTATGAGGGGTGACTGGGAATTAGCTCTGGGCGTGGGAAGGCTTGGCTGCACATATTGCTCGTTCTGTGGTTTGGGTGGCTCTCTAAGACTCTGGTACCAAATTCAGATAAAGCTGTACTCTGAACTTCAAGGGTTATTCTCTATCTATTACTCTGTAAATCTTCACCCAAATCCTAATTAAAAAAAAAAAAGATGACCTAACTACCTACTAAAGAAATTCAAATGAGAATAAGACGCCATTTCACCTATTAGAAAAATTTAAGAGCCGGGTAATAGAGCATTGGTAAAGGTTAGAAGAAAAGGCATTTAACGAGATTTTAATAAGACAGTAACAGTCAGTAATTTGCTCTGCAGACTGACTATATTTAATAAAATGAGACGTGAGCATTCCCTTTGATCTATTAAGTCCATTTATATGGACAACTCTGGATCCTCTGACATACCATATAATAATTCTTAATCCCCATGAGAAATGGATTAAATGAACAACTGTAATTATGTGCTATTCTTAAGTAAACTATACCAGGATCTCAGCCCATTCAAAATATAGTCCTTTGGTCTTGTCTCTTGTTTTGATATGTTTAAAAGAATCAAGTTATAGAGCCCATCTCATGAAGGGGAGTGAGGGGTATTAATTTACCTGGTATGGCTTTTCTAACCATAAGTCTTTGTAAACTCCAAAGTGGAATTTGCCATGAGCAAGTGAGAAGCTCCTGATTGTTAAAGTTATCCACCTGGGGTATTTCTGTTGCCAGTGGCAAAAAGCAATGTTCTGAGAAGTTCGCTCTCTCTCAGATGCTTAGAATTCTGATGTTATGATTGGTTAGTGTGGCCCCCTGCCAGCCTCAAAAGGAGGTCTCCTAGAAGCAGAAGAAGTCTCCCTGACTGCTGTCTGAGAAAGATATGCTGCTGAGAGACACACTCTCCTGAGAGCCACGTTCTGCTGAGAAAGAGACACCAAGAGACACACATTGCTGAGAGAGAGACACCGAGAGACACACACTGCTGGGAGAGAGACTGAGAGAGACCGTTGACTGAGAGACGGCAGGCCAATAGAGACTGAGTGTTGTTCCTGACTTGAATTGTAGCCTGGTGCTTTCCTAATAAACCCCATAATCCGTGAGTTCTGTGTGGCCACTGCAGCGAATTATCAAGCAGAAATATGGTGGGTGCTGAAGGAGGAATGGTTGGTGTAAGGGCTGATGAAAGGGCTGGAGGGAGGCAGCATGTTTGGCCTCACAGGAATAGGCCTTGCACTATTGGATGGTGATTCTGTCTTCTGCTTGTGGGGTTAGAGGAAGTTAGAAGATGTGGCCTCCTTGCCCCTTTGGCAGAGAGGCACCTAACTAAAACTAGTATTTCAAAGACAGACACAAGACTATTCACTAGAGGGCTGAAATTAAAAATGTGAAATAATATAAATACTTATAACTGAGGAGATGGTAAATTGAGGAGATGATAAACTGGAGGTAGATTTACATAATAAAAAATAAAACCCACCCACTGCTGTCAAGTTGGATCTGACTCATAGCAACCCCTCCTTGGGTTTCTGAGGAGGTATCACTATGGAAGTAGATTGCCCAACCTTCCTTCCAAGGAGTGGCTGGTAGGTTTGAACCACCAGCCTTCTGGTTAGCAGTCAAATGCCTTAAACACCACACCACCAGAGCTCCCTAATAAAATATACAACCATTAAAAAATAATGATGGGGTTGTATATGGTACAAATGTGGAAAAATGTCTAACATATACATTAAGTTAGAAGAAAAAAAAACAAATAAAAGGGGAAAGCTACCAAAAAGCATGTTTAAAATTATCTCATTTTTGTTTTTTTAAAAAAAAAAAAAAGTACACATATGGCACAGATGACTAGCTGCCCACCAACCCTTCTGCTCTCCTTACCACACACAAAGTATGGACTTGTTGCTGTGAAGTGGTTGCCTAGCCACAGGCTAGACATCTCCTAGCCCACTACACATGTAGGTATCAGCATGAAACTGATTCACACCAATGAAGCAGAAATTATGTTTGTCACTTTTAAGCCAAGGCAGGTATGCCTCCTCCAAGCATTCTTTCTATTTGGTTTACTGGATAGATACATATAACTGTAAAATCCTAGTAATTTACAAATACCCAAGACAGGAGAAATACAGATTCCTGATAATCATTTCACAGAGGATAACTGCCTATCAACTATGAACATCTGCTTCAAAATGTTAAATGAATAAAAATGAAATTATATTAAATTAAGCCACCATAATTTGGGGGTTTGGTTACAAGCAGCTAACAGTACTATAACTATTACATATGTGTATCTATTCACACACCAGTGAAAATACAATCATGTATACTCATTTAATCAACAAAATATATTCAGAATGCATTATGTGCTCAACCTAATTCATGAGCAAAAACACACGTAATCCTTATATTTCTGAAGCTTGTAATTACTGGAGCATCTGTGTGTTAAGTATAGATTTCTGTGTGGGGCACTAGGATGGGGTGCAGCAGACAATCAAAGAGATAAACATTTGCTTCAGTCTGGAGTAAGATCAGATTTACCATCCTACCTGACACAACTAAAAAACTTTAAAAAAAAAGAAAGAAACATAGGTTTTCAATATATTGGACATAAGGCAACAAGAGAGAGCGATTCCCAAATGATGGGAAACAAATAAGGTGAGTTAGCTTATTGCCCAGCTTAAGAAGCCTTGGTGGCACAATGGTCAAATGCTTGGCTGCTAACCAAAAGGTCAGTGGTTCAAACTCACCATCTGCTCCATAGGAGAAAGACCTGGAGATCAGTCCCAGTAAAGATTATAGCCTAAGAAATGGAGCTACTACTACTCTGATATAGGGTCCTTATGAGGGGAATTGGCACACAACAACAAAAACATGTATTTTGTTGTTTCTGAAACCACCACAAAGTGTACTGATCATCTTACTATGAGCCAGGTACTTTACATGACTTCTCTTATTTCAAAAGTATAAAAAAGAAATTATATGTTAGAAAGACAGAAACTGTGGCACAGTTACATAATTTGCCTATGATCCAATACAGCTATCTCAGAATTTAAACCTAAATGGCCTTAAGGCAATTTTGCCAAAGTTGCAGATCAACCCATGGCTCAGTAAGTTAGAAGAAGAATATTTACATTCACCTTCTTTTCAATTCTAGGTTGGGCTCAAGGGGAAGAACAAATTAGTTACTACAACCCCATTTTTTAAAATAAACTTTGTATTTTGAGATAACTCTAGATTCATATATAGCTGTAAAAAAATAATTCAGGATATGCTACGTACCTTTTATCCAGTTTTCCCCAACGATAACATCTTACAAAACTATAGTAAAGTATCCTAACCAAAATATTATTGTTGATATGCTATACAGAGCATCTCCATCAACACAAGGATCCCTCTCATGTTGCCATTTTATACCAACACCTACTTCCCTCCTGTCTCTTCCCCCCCTTGTGCCCCTGGCACTTACTAAACTGTTCTCTGTGTCTGTAATTTTGTCATCTTAATGTTATATAAATGGAATCATATAGTATATAGCTTTTGGAAATCAGTATTTTTTTTCACTCAGCAATCTGCTGCAAAAGACCTCCTTAAAGTGTTAAAAGGCAAACATGTCACCTTGAGGACTAAGGTGCACGTGACCCAAGCCTTGGTATTTTCCAATCACCTTATATGCATGCAAAACCTGGACAATAAATAAGACAGACCAAAGAAAAATTGATGTCTTTGAATTATGGTGTTGACAAAAAGTACTGAAAATACCATGGACTGCAGGAAGAACAAATATAGCTGTCTTATAAGAAGTACAGCCAGAATGCTCTTTAGAAGCATGGATGGTAAGACTTTGTCAAACGAACTTGGTAAAGTAGCAAGTCAATAAAAAAGGAAGATCCTCAACAATATGATTTAACACAGTGGCTGCAACAGTGAGTTCAAACATAGCAACGACTGTCAGGATGGCACAGAACTGGGCAGTGTTTCATTCTGTTACCTGGAGTCACTATGAGATGGAACCAACTCGAAACCATGTAACAACATGGTAGAGGTGCATGTTCAGATTTTTAAGAAACTGCCAAGCCATTTCTACCAGCATTGTACAAGTGACCGAGGTTCTCTACATATGTCAGCACTTGTTATTGCCACCATTTTTCATTTTGGTCATGTTAATGATCATGTAGTGTGATCTCACACTCATTTTAATTTGCATTTCCCTAACAGTTAATGAACCTAAACATATTTACATACATTTATTTGCCATCTGAATGTCCTCTTTGGCAAAATGTCTCAATTTTTATCTTTTGCTCATTGTAGTATGCTGTCTGCCTGCATTACACATGCAGACAGGCTGTGCCTCAAACTTCCAGCCAGCCATAAGACTTCTAGGAATGAGGCATGTACATTCACTGGCATCAACCATTCCACGAGTGCTACATTCACCTGTGATCAAGCCAGACACACAAGTCACTTACACAGGGTTGGCAAAGTGAAAGCCATTATTATTATTTACAGAAAGCAAAAGTAAATAACAACAACAGATTCTAAAAGGGGAAATGCTTACCCTTCCCCAATGTTGCCATAGTTCAGGCCAGATGTGTGCTCATGTTACTGCTGCCTCCAGCTACCACCACACTGTTCAGGGACCCTGCAGGACTCCCAAGGTTTCTGCTCTGCTGCCGGGCCTCACCTTACCCCCAGGAACACTCCTATATGCAGTCTCTCAAGCCTCTGCCGCAGGTTCCAACCCCACTACCCAGGCCTGCAAGACTCTCTTGCCACCTCACTACCCAGGCCCCTACTGCCTGCAGGGCAGACCTGCAACTCCAGCTAAGGCACAGTGAGGTCTCTCCTGCCCTACATGTAAGTATTACAATTCTTTTAGCTCCTCCAGCAAGCCTCAAGCCTGAAATTACTAAGCTCTTACTCTATGGGTGAGCAAGCCCACTGCAATCACTTCTCTCTGTGGGCCAAGAAGCCCACCATCACTGTCTCCCACCGTCTTGCACCATAATCAGTACTACAGCTCTTTTTTTGGGGTGTGGCAGGTCCTCAGCACAGCAACCTCAGGTCTTTTGTCTAAAGGACACACTCTGCTCCAAATTCTTGATTGCAGTAAGGTGCTCTAGCCTCTGTAGGGTTGGCCTTTATATAAGAAAACTCCTTTTCAGTTTCAAGGCATGCCCCTACTCCCACCAAGACTATAAATTGACCTATCCACTAAGTGGACTTACAAGTCATTCAATCTGCACAGTAATTGACCTTGCATGAATCGGGCCCAGCCAGTCATTTTGAAGGAGTTACAAGTCCATGGCTAGAAAGGCTGTATTAAAGCAATCCACTGCACTATATGCATTTTCAAATTGGATTTTTGGAATTATTATTTTTTTTTACCTTTCAAGTGAGATTTCTTTATATAGTCCAGATATTAATCCTTTGTTGGCTACGTACCCACTACCATCGAGACAAATCTGACTCACAGAGACCCTCGCTGGGTTTCCAAGACAGTAAATCTTTACGGAAGCAGACTACCCGGTGTTCCTTCTGTTGAGTGACTGTTAAGTTTGAACCGCCACGCTTCTGGTTAGCAGTCAAATGCCACAGACACTGCGCCACCAGAGCTCTTTGTTGGTTATGTAGCTTACTAATACTCTCTCACTCTGTAGCTTATTTTATCTTCTTAACACGGTCTCTCAGAGACCAAGTTTTTAATTTGGATGAAGCCCAATTGGTCAGCTTTTTATTTTATGGATCATGATTTTGATGTCAAATCTAAGAACTTTTTACCCACCTTTAGATGACAAGGATATTCTCCTATGCTTTTTCCTAAAAGTTTTCTATTTTGGGTTTTATATTTAATTCCTTGATCTACTCTGAATTAACTGGGGGCAGGTGGGAAGTGTGAGACTAAGATTGAAGTTCTTTTTTTTTTTTGCCCTAAAAGATGTCCAGCATCATTGTTTGAAAAGGTTATCTTTCCTCAATTGAATTACTTTTGCACTGTTTTCCATAATCAGCTTTCTTTTCAATCCTAAATTAGGCTCAAGGGGAAGAACAAAATTGTTACTGCAACCATGAAGTGAACTAACACATTTGTTGATTCATTTTGAATATTTGTGCAGGTCTATTTCTAGGTTCTCTAAAATTACATTGGCTTATTTTAGAATATTGAGCCAGCCCCCTAAATTTGTATTATCAGTAATGCAAGACAGGGAAGAGAAATGTAAAGGACACAAAAGAGTTTCAGAAGTACTCTTAGAACAGCATCTTTACTACAAAGCCTATTCCCTAAATGCCTCTAACAGAAGCTGAGACTGAGCATATATGTGAAGGGTAAGTGTAGAATTATACTGATTTCATTTATGAGTTGGCCCCCATCCCAAGGATAAATATTAATTTAGGATGTAACACATTTAACAGAAAAATACCTATTTTTCTTACCCTCTGAGCTTTTGCAAGTTCTTCTTTTAATCTTTCATACCCCTTTTCTCTGACTTCCAAAACAGATGGGCTTCGTAAACGGGACAGACTATCCGTACTCAAGCCAAAAATATCATCACTGCCATCACAAGCGTCTGTTATAGTAGCACCCTGTAAAAACTCCCTCTCTGCATTACAGCTGTCCTTTTTCGTGGTTAATTTAGTTAACCCAGCTGTGACTCCAGAGGTAGAACAAAGTGCTGGGTCTGTAACATGGATGCTGTAAAGGAGAAAAACATTTTTTAGAAAATATTATTATCAATCAATCAATGAATGCACTACCATCCAGTTGGACCTGACTCACAGCGACCCCTCCTTGGGTTTCCAAGGTGGTATCACTATGGAATTAGATTGCCCAACCTTCCTTCTGAGGAGTTGCTGGTGGGTTTGAACTGCTAGCCTTCTGGTTAGCAGTCAAATGCCTTAGGCACTATGCCACCAGAGCTCCCAATATTAATATATGCTGAAATATAGTTGGCATAAACATACAGCTTTAGAACTACATTATCTAGTATGATAATAACTATTTTTAATTAATAGTATGTCCTCAGTCACACTAGTTACATATCAAGTTCTCAGTAGCTACATATGGCTATTGGCCACCATATTAAATGGTACAGAAATAAAACATTCCATCAGCACAGAAGTTCTATTGGATAGTGCTACTTTACAACAGGGGTCAGCAAACTACAGGCCACAACGCCTTCTCAGCATTACAGCTGTCCCTTCTCAGGGCTAATTTAGTTAACCCTGGTATAACTTGAGGGGTAAAACAAGGTAGTACATTTGTAAACATGGATGCCGTGAGGGATCCAGCTTGCTACTTGTTTTTCTAAGGCCTATGAGCATGGGTGGTATAAATAGTTAAGCACTGGACTACTATCTAAAATGCTCAAACTCACCCAGAAGCACCTCAAAGTGAGGCTTGGGTGACCTGCTTCCAAGAGGTCACAGTCTTGCAAACCCTATGGAATGCAGTTTTACTCTGCACAACTGGAGTTGCCATGAGTATGAACTGACTCAATGGCAACTAACAACAACACAACAACATAAGCCAAGAACAGTTTTTACATTTTCAACTGCTTGGGGAAAAAAATCAAAAGAATTACCATGTTTTGTGGCATGTGAAACCTGGATAAAATTTCAAATTCCATGTTCGTATAGTTGTACTGGAGAACCACCATGCTTAACAATTCAGAGACTGGCCATGGCTGTTTTTGTGCTTTAACAGTAGAGCTGAGAAGTTGTGACAACTGTACGTCCCACAATGCTTAAAACATTTACTATCTGGCCTTGTACAGAAAAAGTTTGCCAAGCCCTGCTCCAGAACATTCATACTGCTCTGCATGGCAAGCTTGTATTTAAATTTTCTAAAGTAACAAACCTTAGAGTAATCAAACAAGCGGTCCATTTTATAAATATAGTACTACAGAATAAGTGTTTCAATGATCTCCTACCTGATACCAGATATTTCTGCACAATTTAAACGTCTGGGGGCTGAATACACAGGTTGTGTAGGAAGGTCAGAAACATCTAACGCATTAGCCTGGATAGGGGCAGAGCATAAAGTTGAAGGATGTGGCCGGTAGATGACACTTGGTGAGGTAGTCTGCTCTTGAGCTCCTGATTCATACACACCAAGAAGGTCCGGAGAAGTAGGTGAAGCAAGGTTTACTTCATGGAAGCCTTCCAAGGGGTCATTAGCCATAGCAAAAGCTTCATCATAAGGTAACCTATGTTTAAACAAAAAACAGGTAATTATCTTTAGATAGTGACATTTTTTGCCAGGTTAACTAAATAAAGATTTATAAATTATAAAATGTGTTTAATAGCCCATTATAAATTATAAACTATAATAAAAGACGTAGGAAAAAAACTACAGACATTAACATTTATTAAGAGACCTCAAAGTATAACTACTGAAAAAGATAAACACTCTGATTTGGCATAAACTTGAAAGTGACAGCTAACATGTTAAGTGAACACAATTAAGTTCATATGTAAATATAAAGAATAAAACTGTTTAATATAGAATTAAAGAAGACAATCCATACAAAGTACTTAGTAGAGAGAGCACTATTACCTGACACACAGTATGGTCTCAATAAACATTTGCTATCATAGTTGGCTACTGATAAATGTGCTTCAGTTTCTCCATAGTAGGAGCTCTGGTGGCATAAAAAAATATTTCATATTAGTACTCAATTACTTCACAATGTTTGTGTGAAAACTACGAAGCATACCACTCAAATCTTTGACTTGAAGAAATTAAAGCTAAAAAGAAAATCCTTCATTGATTTCCCATTATTTACAAAATAAAATCCAAATTTATTAGCCTGACAATCAAGGCCCTCTATGATCAGAACCCAACCTATCTTCCCAGTTTTATTTCTTCCTACAATAAAAACCAGAAACTCAAAGCCATCAAGTTGATTCAGACTCACAGTAAGCCTATAGGGCAGAACAGAACTGTCCTATAAGGTTTCCAAGGCTATAAATCTTTACGGAAGCAGACTGCCACATCTTTCTCCTGAGGAGCAGATGGTGGATGCAAACTGGCAATCTTTCGGTTAGCAGCTGAGTACTTTAACCAGGGGTAATTCAATTTTTATTCACCTTTAAAAGAACTACTTTGAGCATACAGTCTATATCCAAATCAGTGTTATAAACTGGTACCACCGTTTCCTTGTCTAAGCTGGGGGATCTCACCAGAGAGAGTAGGGAGTGAACATCATCAATATCACAGGGTGCAGGAAATAGGCATGAAAGCGAGACTTCTCTGACTGCACCTTGGTTGTAGATCTAAATTTGAGTTTGAAACCATGTAAATGATAAAACAAATTAAGTTAAAAAGAAAGAATCCCTGAAAATAAAATAAACGAACCTGGGCATTGAGATTTAACTTACTCACAAAGAAAAGAACTATTTCCAATTATTTTAAAGCACGGTAATCTGACTATGTATATTTCCTTAGTGAGATATAGTCTAAAGACAAGAGGAACTGAAAAAAAAAAATCATGAAGTCTTTTGAGTAATCATATTAGTAGTAATAGTGATATTGTTATTCTGTTGTGGAGAGCCGCACCACGGCATTCTATTCATCTTAACAAGGTCACAATACTTCCCTTCTTTGTTTTGGGCCTGTTGGACATCTTCAGACCTAAGTTTGAGTTTCGAGACCTGTCTTGAGCCTTCACTTCTGTATAGAAGTGATTCAGAACTTTTAAATTTACCCGCCTCTTGCCACGTATCTATTTTTTATAGGTTTCCCTATTTCACCATCAGCAGCAACGTCACATCACCCCATTCCTTGATCCTGCCCCTTTCCTTTACCATATATAAGTATTTGTTTGAAACTCAATAAACGAGACTTGATCAGACTTTCCAGTTGTCTCCATTCTTCGCGTCTCTTGTTCCCTCCATTTCCACCTCCTCCTCGAGGTCCTAGGTTGACTGTCCTGCGGGACGGGACATTCTGTAACTACCACATGTAAAAGGATAAAGTAAGTAAGTTATGTTCATGTCATTTGGAACAAAGATTTTCAGCATAAGAAAAAGAGATACAAAAATAAAATCAAAGACATTAAGTAAAAACTCTCGATCTTAAATGTGAATCAGAAATATCACAAAAGAAAAAAAAACTTTCTATTTAAAAAAAAAAAAAAATCTACATTGAACCACTGAAAAGGCCCAGGCACAGTCAAAAGCTCAGGAGCAACAAGCATACTTTGTGCCCAGAATACTACTGTTAACTATTTAAAAGGTTCACGGACAAAAATGTCTAACTGTAGACATGGGTCAGAAATTCACAAAAGACCTTGGAACATCTCGTAATACCAAGAAACTAGAAAGCTATCAAAGACTACTGGAGTTGTGTCAAAAGGACTCCCACTAATGAAAGACAGTCTAATTCGAACATCAAAAAGGATAATTTGGCCTTTCTCTGCCATCGTGCCGAGTGTGGCTACCTTCCTTCCTTGCTAAGTCTTCCCATAAGACTTTTAAGATCAAGAGATTCCTGGCCAAGAAACAAAAACAGAACCGGCCCATTCCACAATGGATTCAAATGAAGACTGGTAATAAAATCAGGCACAACTCCAAGAGGAGACAGTGGAGAAGAACCAAGCTGGGTCTACAGGGAGTCAACGTGCGATGGCACACATACCGACCTAGGTTCCCTAGCATTCTACTATGTCAAGTTTGAAATTTTGCCGTGATCTGATCAACTGAACATGTACTGGGGCAACTTTTGGATTCTTCCTTTCTATGCATCCACATTAAGAGATTGAGTGATTAATAAATATGTAATGCCTTTGGTTTGAAAAAAAAAAAAAAAAGAATTTGTAACAAACTAAAACACAAATGCTTAAATCCATGAGTCATTACGATACTAAAAACACAAAGTCCATCCTAAAAAACAAAACCATCATTGGTCCCCTGTGACATCTATTAAGTAACTTATTATTTTGTAATTATTATAAATAACTATTGTAAATAAGTAACTAATTATTTCAAAATAATTATTTTGAAAACTGGTAAATAAACAGTATTTTTAATTTCCTCATATGCATGCAAAAGCCAATGAGTAAGGAAGATAAAAGAACTGATGCATTTGAATTATGCGAAGAATAGTGCATATACCACAAACTGCCAGAAGAATGAACAAATCTGTGTTGAAAGAAGTACAGCCAGAACACTGCTTAGAAGCAAGGATGGTGAGACTGTCTCACATACTTCAGACATGCTATCAGAAGGGAACAGTGCCTGGAGAAAGACGACATGGTTGGAAGAGTAAAGCATTAAAGAAAAAGAGGAAGACCCTCACTGAGATGGATTAACATAGTGACCGCAACCATAAGCTCAAGGAAAACAATGATTGTGAGGACACAGGACTGGGCAGTGTTCTGTTCTACCTAGGAACTCTGGTGGTGTAGTGCCTAAGGCATCTGACTGCTAACCAGAAGGCTAGTGGTTCAAACCCACCAGCCGCTCCTTAAAAGGAAGACTGGACAATCTACTTCCGTAGAGATACCACCTCAGAAACCCAAGGAGGGATCTCTGTGAGTCAGAATCGACTCTACAGGCATGAGTTTAGTTTTCTGTTTTTTTTTTTGGTTTTAGCATCATATTAGTTGGTATTGACTCAACAGCACCTAACAACAATAACAACAACAAATAAAAGAAAGAATCAAAAATTTATGCGGACTTTCCTGTACCTCTGGGAATGAAACAGTTGATGAAAGTTCTGCTTTTTAAAAAAACTCCACTATATTTAATAACTAGAAATTTAAATATATCACTATTTTCCACTCTTAATGAAATAAATACATTAAGTAGTACTCTTTGCATTAAGATTCAAAAAACTAATTTCAACTGGAGACTAAGTGATCCAATTCATAAACCAAACTTGTCAAGGATCACTACCAATACGTGAAAAAGATGACCACATTAAATTATGAGTGAATCACTAATACAATTTAGCTGATTTTACTATTCAGCTCCAAGTAATAAATCTGATTTCCAATCATGATGAAAATCTGATCAAAATTATTTGCTCCTGATCCCTAACATGTATTTCATGTTATTTTTCCTTTCTAGACTTCTCACCTGAAACAAATGGGGATAATAACTGTATCTATCTCATAAGGGGGAGCTCTGGTAGCATAGTGGCTAAGGCACTTGACTGCTAACCAGAAGGCTGGCGGTTCAAACCCACCAGCCACTCCTCGGAAGGAAGATGGGGCAATCTACTTCCGTAGTGATACTGCCTCGGAAACCCAAGGAGGGGTCACTATGAGTTGGGTCCAACTCGACGGCACATAACATAACATCTCATAAGGAAGGTGTTCCGATGGCGCGGTGGATAAAGCATTCACCTGATGACCAAACCCTCAGTGGTTCGAACCCACTAGCTGCTCCACAGGAGAAAGAAAAAGCAATCTGCTTCTATAAAGATTTACAGCCTTGGAGCTGCTGTGGGTAGACATTCTAGGAACACTGAACAGGAGCTTTATCCCCGTCACTATTTCTTCCTAGAGCCTGTTTTGAATAAGAGTTTGCCTAAAAATATATCTAAACTTTTTCTTCCAGACAAAATGTAAGATATGAACCCTGTTTCTCAGAAATGTGGGGTTTGGTGGCTCCATCTTTATAGATACTTGTACATACCACAAAATAACCAAATTTGGGAAAATCGGAGAAACAGAAATAAGATCAACTTTGTCTACTTACATAGGGAAACCTGTTAAAAAGCCAGTGTGATTCCACGGGCCCTTTTCCTGCACTAACTAGTGCAGTTAATACCTCATTTTCATGAACTGCAAACTCACGGCAACATCAGAAAATGATTTATGTCCATAGTTTAGATTATAAATCCACCAGGCAGGTACTGTGTCTAATGTTGTGTGTGGCACCCACTACATTGTTAGAGCTCAATAAACGCTCAACAATTAAAAAAAAAAAAAAAAGATTTACAGCCTTGGAAACCATGGGGCAGTTCTACTCTGTCCTATAGGGTCACTTTGAGTCAAAATCGACTCAATGACAGTAGGTTGTGTTGGATTTGGTTTTGGTTTTATCTCATAACATTGGCATGAGATAATAAACATGAAGGGCTTAGCTGCACATCTGGTACCTATCAATTAAAAGTGGTTATTATAATAATGACTTGTACTGGTATCTTCTAATATTTGCCAAATATTTTTGTCACACTGTAACAGCACTAACACCAACATAAAGGAGAACAAAACACAACAGTGATTTTGTTCAGTTTAAATATATTATCAAAAATTAAAACTTACTCTTCTGAATGTTTTTACTCAACTAAACAAGCATTCACATATTATACTGTATATAAAGCTTACTATTTTCTATTTCCTCAACAAAGAAAGTATTCACGTACTATACTGTATATGTGAAATCTTCTTACTGTCACAAAAATAGAAATAAAATACGTCAAGGTTGGTCAAAACAAAAGGCTTAAGGATTATATATTATTTTCTTCTTTATTCACAGACTATTGGGGGAAAGGACAGAGGGGGATCCACATACTTTCATTAATTCCCAAATGTCTTCTTAATTTAGCATGGATTATGGAAGAAACAGCTCCTGTCATTACCATTTCAATAGTCAGTAATGAATTCAAGTATTACAAATTTCACCAATTAATTCACTTCCTTAAAACTGTCTTTAACAACTTAAATATTAACAAGTACATTTACTTTGTACATATAATAAATAATATTTATTCTAGGTGGAATGAAAGGATGATTGCCAGCTTCAACTTCTACGGGCAAATCACAGTACTAAATTCTAATACAGGTATGAAATAGATTAAGAGATGGCACATGGCCTACTGTAAGTCATTAAATGACTACCTTCAGGGCTGGAGAAAGAGGGTAGGGAAATGAGAAAGAAGAGAATGTTTCAAGAAGTAAAATAAAAGTTAGATTCAAAAAGCTGAATAGGATCCAAGAGATGGGCAAGTTACAGAAATAGGATAAGGCAATCAGGAATAACTTTTAGCACTAACAAAACTAACAAAGGGAAAAATCAGGCTGTACAGGCAGATACATGACAGACAAAACTGAGACAGCTGAACTCTCCTATAAGGTTTCCTAGGCTATAAATTTTACAGCAATAGACAGCCATATCTTAAACCTCTAACCTTTCGTTAAACAGCAGAGTGCTTAACCACTGTGCCACCAATGAGTTCCCTCAATTCTCTCTGAACACTCATCTTGATTTCTACTGCTACATCAATTTCAATACACTCCTAACGGTTTTCCACTGACCAGCCATCACCAAACACAGTAACAGAACCTACTAGGTACCAAGCTTGATGCTAAAGCTATGAAATTTGGCAAGATGACTTCAGCCCTGGCCTTAAAGCATTAGTAGACTAGAGATAGAGACCACCTTGTCAATAAACATTTATAAATACAATGTAAATATCAAAATGAAGAAATACCAAAACAGAGGCATGCACTCAGCCCTACGGAAGCATGTATTAAAAAAAGCACTACCTGGCAAAGTTAAGAATATAAAGTAGACAGACATTAGCTAAAGAAAAGTTTTCAAACATGCAGACATTTTATTTTTAGGGTATCAAGTTCATTTAAGTTCTTAACTTAAATAACCACTTACTGCCCTTTGTTGAATTGCATCTTAAGCAGAACTGTATTTGAAGAAGTACTTCCTGTGAATCTCTCAAGGTCTTCCCTCATGACCTCAACACACAAATATCCCTGATCAATATTCACCTTTCTATCCTCCCTCCTCTCCCACAACTTGGTCTTATTTGGCATTTATTAAAATTATAAATATATATGTGACTAAAAAGTGCCTTCCAAATTTTGAGGAGCTTATAAAAGGAAGGTATGGGGATGATTATTCGGTCTATCTTCAGGCCCCTTATTAGTACTTTTTTAACCCCCACTGTGACTTATAGAGCAGGTGTTCAACGAGTATCTGATTTGATTTAAAAAATCTCTGGTGACATTAAGAATTACAGATTACTTTAAGTGTATCGTAACATCTAAATTAAAAGCAATTTTTCAGAATTACAGTGTCTACATGAAGAAGAGGAGCTCTGGTAGAACAGTGGCTAAGGCACTTGACTGCTAACCAGAAGGCTGGTGGTTCAAACCCACCAGCCACTCCTCGGAAGGAAGATGGGGCAATCTACTTCCGTAGTGATACTGCCTCGGAAACCCAAGGAGGGGTCGCTATGAGTCGGGGCCAACTCGACAGCACATAACAACAACAACAACAACAACATGAAGAAGTAGTAGAGCTAGTGGATAATCATGGACATCAAAGACAAACTGCATGACACATGAGTTTGCAACTTAATTAGCTGTGTGACCACCTTCAGCAAGCTATTTAATTTCTCAGTGTCTCAATTTTCTCAACTATAAAATGAAGATAAAGTATTACCTACCTTCTAGATCACAGTGAGAATAAATAAGTTATTATAATGTAAAGTGCTTAGACCAGGACCCAATACTAGATAAGCATTACTCAATAGTGGTAGTAGTGATACATCCCCGGAAAACTAGGGTATTTTTTAACCAGAAATAGAAGTGATAAAACACCTTTCATCTGTGTGCCTTCCAATAGTTACGAAGTTCTTTTACAGAAAGCGTAGACTAGGATGGAAGGGGCAAGAGCATTAAGAGTTTCATTTTGGGCAGTCACATCCAGTTTTTAATATCAGCACTGCCACCCACCAGCTACTATATGACCAGACCAAGTACTAAGTAACCATGTTGTTGTTGTTGTTATGTGCTGTCAAGTCAGACCTGAATCATAGCGACCCCTCCTTGGGTTTCCCAGGCAGTATCACTACAGAAGTAGATTGCCCCATCTTCCTTCCAAGGAGTGGCTGGCGGGTTTGAACCACCAACCTTCTGGTTAGCAGTCAAGTGCCATAGGCACTACGCTACCAGAGCTCCCATAGGCAAATTATTTCACCTGATCCCCAGGTTGCTCATCTGTAAAGTGCAATCACACCACCTATATCCCAGGAATGTTGTGAAAACGAAAGGAGTTAAGGTACTTGAAGCAAGGACAGAGCCTAGCATGTGGTCAAGCTAACATTTGTCCCTTCCCTCTCCCTCCTACCCATGTCCCACAAGGAGTGTCTCATTTAATCCTCAGCTCACCATTACTAAATTCATATTAGGTTGAACCATATGAAAAACAGCTGAATACACCAATGTCACACAGTTTGACCTCACACTATTCCCACTTACAAACAGAGAAAATAAGTCAGAAGACTTATTCAAAGTCATATACATGGTAAATGATGGAGTTATAATTTACAGATCCAGTAATCTGTCATTTGGCTGGCTGGCATTTGTTCAGTGAATCTAACTCAGGAGAGAAATAAAGAATGTACACTAACTACCATTATACATGTAAAACTACTGCAATGTTTGGTTCTGCCATATTGAAAAATAAGGGAGTAAACTAGATTTCTAATTTGCAATTTAAAATTTACTTGAGTGTTAGGGATTGAGGGCTTAGGAAAAATTTAAAGAAGGGAATGTTTTAGTAAAAGAAGCATTTGCATAACTACACTAATTCCAAAAATACAACTGGATCTAATTAAAACACAAAGCAACTAATAAAACATCAAATACCCATTCTTGGTGGAAGATTAGAGCTATTCAATACCACAGATTAGTTGTTTGCCAAACACACAAGGAAGAGTTACAAAAATGCATCTATCCACTTTGTCTCACAGGCATACACTAATATACATTACTGTCATGGGAAAAAAAAAATTTAAGGCTTTTCTTCTAAGAGTAAGAAGTACACTACTGTAGTAAAACTGCTAAGTTTTTTCTATAAATTCCACAAGGGCTTTAGAGTGGCATCACATAAACCACTGAGAATACAGTATTTATCCAAATATTTAATGTCCCTATCAAAGTGCACAGTACTAAATAAACAACAAATGTTACCTGAACAAGGCCCCATAAACTGGTGGAATGTTTAATAGTATAAATTATTTATTACGATTGGTCTCCCAATCTATTCTTCTTTTCTCCTTGATTTGCCACTTAATATTTAAAAACAAAAACAAAACTACATGAGCAACAAAATAAGAATGAAAAGAACAGAAACTTTCAGTAGATTTACAATAAAACAGCTTGTTTTAATCCTCTTATAGGTTTCTTCTCCAATTATGTAATCATTCCATGGCAAAAGATACATGGCACTTTTCCAACACTGAAAGGAAGGAGTTGAGGGAAAATGGAAGAATTTGAAACAGGTAGCCTCAGCAGATGCTATATTTCCACGAAACTGAATTGTCTGTCCCTCAGGATCAGTATTAACTCAGCGCTCTTAATTTTCAAGGCTTCATCCTTTAGACACGAGCTTTGGTTGTTCTGCTGCTGGGTTGTTTTCCGGGGAGAGGGGGGACAACTTTTCACATTCTGCAGCCTCGACCTAACATCACTCCTGTTGTTGTTATGTGCTGTCGAGTCGGCCCCCCGACTCATAGCGACTCCTCCGTGGGTTTCCGAGGCGGTATCACTACAGAAGTAGAAATGCCCAACCTTCCTTCCGAGGAATGGCCCACCAGCCTCCTGGTTAGCAGTCAAGTGCCTTAGGCACTATGCTACCAGAGCCCCTAGAGGCCTTTAAGCTCGCTTTCCCCCAGGCTGTAGGGGCAAACTGTCAAACGCTAGAAGGGCAGTGTAATTACCTCTGCGCTGCTCTCAACTACTGAAACAAAAGTCAAGCTGAACTGAGCTGCCTCCTCAGGCTCGACTCCCGGCGCTCGCTCTTTCCAACCAGTTTTCACTGAAACCTCCCGCGGTGACCTCTGCGCCTCGGCATCGTGCCTGGAGCGTCGTTTACTAAGACTTGAGTATGAAAGAGCCCAGGTCCACAGCTACCGCTTCATTCCGCAATAGCTTCTGCGCGGAGCCCCGGGCTGCGACGTGCTTCAGACTTGTTCGGGAACTCTCTTTACAACCCCCTACCCACCCTGGTGACCCCGCGCCCACATATCCGGGCCCCACTCGCCCGCCGACAGGTAACTGGACTGTAGGCTCACCCGGGACCGCGCAGTTAATGAGTAACGCGCCCAACCCAGGGGACGGAGGTGGCGACTGCGAGGCGCTGGGGCCGGGCCGACGCCGCCCGACGCCCACTACCGACCCCCAGGGGCTGCCTAGTTCCACAGAGCCGCGGGGGTTTCGGAGAGAAGCTGGGGAGCCCGCCAGCAGAGCAGCCGCGACCCTGCGCCGTGCCCTCCGCCGCACAAGCACCAGGCAGCTGCTGCCCCTCCCGGCCCGCTCGCGGGAGGCGGGCTCGCGGGCGCTCACTGAGGGGGGCGGTGCTCCGACGCCCGCGCCCCTGGCCTCTCCTTCTCGCGGCCGCACTCACCTGACGAACCCACCGCGGCCGCTGCCCGCACTCAGAGACGCTCGCAAAGCCGCAGAGAGCGCACGCCGAAGCAGCAAAAAGCGGAGGAAGACAGCGGAGCAACCCCACTACTCTCCGCCGGAGCGGGCGCACTGCGTTGGGAGCCGGCGCGGGAACGCGAGACTGCGCCTGCGCTGGGAGCGAGCTCGGGAGCGGTCAGTCCCCGCGGAGGGAAGGCGGGGCTGGGGGCGGGGCAGAGCAGGGCGAGGCCGGCGTGGAGTTGAAGGGACGGACGCCCTTCCGCGCCCCCTGGCGCCAGGCGGGGCTTGTCGCAGATGCCGCTCGGGCCCCAGGTGCCTCCGCGGGCGGTTTCCTTAGGAACCTCCGCGAATCCGCGCTGAGCTGTGTTTCCAGTGGCCAGGGAAGGCTGCCTCGGATTAGCTTCGAGGGTGTGGGGCTCTCCAGTAATCGGAAAAGAAACCTTCACTATGAGTTGAGGACCGCTAGAACCAACCTGAGCGGAGTGGCGCCTGTATATATATATATATATATACCTTAACGTCTGTGTAGTAGTGAGGAAGCGAGTTCTCTGGTAGAACTCAGATCCTGCCATTCTGGCAACTGTTGGAGTATTCGAGAATGTCGTTTCTGTTGTTCCTGCTTTCTTTCATCTTTTATGTCAGCTGTTTTTCAAACTTCCACACATCTAGGTCCTGCAGGTAGCAAAAGTGAAAAGACAGAACCAAGCACCCAAATTTTGACCAGAAAAATCAAGCACCATACGTGTGTTCCTCCATGTTCAATAAAAGAGATACATGCAATTTATGTCATACACTGATTGAATAGAACCGTCATTCTGTATATTGATCACATCTTTTAGAGGCAGTAAAGAGTAGATCGTGTATGACTGTTGGAATCAGAATCCCTTGGTTTGAATCCACCACTTAATAGCTCTGTGTAAGCTAATTTCTATAAGCCCCAATTTTCTCATTAAAAAAAAAAAATGGAGAAAATGATACTGCCTTGGAAACCCAAGGAGGGGTCGCTATGAGTCGGGTTTGACTCGACGGCACATAACAACAACAAGAAGGCACTTGACGGGAGCTCTGGTAGCATAGTGGCTAAGACACTTGCCTGCAAACCAGATGGCTGGCGGTTCAAACCCACCAGCCACTCCTCGGAAGCAAGGTTGGGCAATCCTACTTCCGTAGTGATACTGCCTCGGAAACCCAAGGAGGGGTCGCTATGAGTCGGGTTTGACTCGACGGCACATAACAACAACAACAACAAGGCACTTGACTGCTTAACCAGAAGGCTGGCGGTTCAAACCCACAAGCCACTCCTCAGAAGGAAGGTTGGGCAATCTACTTCCCTAGTGATACCCCCTTGGAAACCCAAGGAGGGGTCGCTATGAGTTGGGTCCAACTTGACGGCGACAACAACAACAACCTAACTGGGCCATTGAGAAAGCAAATGATTTCAAACTTAATGCATGACTCATAAGGAGCCCTGGTGGCATGGTGGTTAAGCTCTTTGCTCCTAACCGAAAGACCAGGGGTAACGGAACTCACCAGCTGCTCTGTGGAAGAAATGCGGCAACCTGTTTCAGTCAAGATTACAGCCCTGGAAACTCTATGGGGGCAGTTCTCTCCTACAGAGTCTCTATGAGTTGGAATCAACTGGATGTTAGTGGGTTAATTAGACTGAGCTTCTTGAGAACATGATAAAACCTGAGAGGCCTGGCTCAATAAATGTAGTATGAGTGAATGGCATGCATTTAGGGGACATGTTTTACATAAGACCTATGGCATCGTGGGTCTACAGGAACTAGCAGGTAATAATTACATTCCTACATCCTGGGTTGGTTCATTTGCAAATCATCTGCCATCCACATGGCTGTTTGGAATGTACTTAGAGGTGTTTCCTCTCACATACTTAACCTGTTATCACAGTTCGAGAAGAAGAACTATGTGAGTAGTTCCTATCATAATACATCAGTATCCTTGGAATACAGAGACCAAGATGTAAGGCATTCAGAAGCTCAGGTTACGCAATGTGTAAAGTGTAGTAAGCATTCTAAGTTAGATTGCCTACCCATATATTAAAGGGACAGCCACTAAATACACTTTGAAAACATAGCAGTATGCTTGAATTTGTTTTCCCTTTCACTAAAAAATAAATCATACAATGTTAAATACAGTATATAAAATAGTATTGATTTAAAAAAAAATCATAAGACTTTCTCATCCATACCTGGGGCCGGAAAACAAATTATATAAGTACAAAGATTTAGAACTTGTAAAACTGAACAAATCATTCTCAGGTTGTTATCCTTAGTTATAAAAGTTTGTCTCTGTTTTGTTTTCAAAGTTAAGAATATGTATATTTGGATGGTACTTTTCACTTTCAAACTGACTTTGTATTAATAATCTCATATGTTCCATACAAGAAACAATTTAATGTAGGTAAGACAGCTATTTTTCATCTTTACAGATGGTAGCTTAGAACCCCAGAGTTAGTGCCCTTAGTGCCCTGGTCTTCAGAATGCTAGGTAATACCTTACAAACGAACTTAAAATTCTTTAAAGAGCAATTTGGACTCCTGTGCCTAGCAATTTGGAGCCACCCTGTCTGACTCTCCCACCAAAGGCAACTCAAAAGTTCTGGATAAAATATATAAAATATCTAATACATAAGTGAACAACAAGAACATATGAAACCCTCAAAGGCAAAAACTAGGTGAAAGCAGGAACTCAGTAAGTAATAACAATGAGAAAATGGGAGGGAAAAAAAAAAGCTGGTTACAGGGAAAAATGTACAAAAATAATCTGTCATTTCCTTGTGTAGCAGAATGGTTACTTGTGGACCAGTGCTTGGACTCCTATAAAAACTTGCTTCTCCAACTCCTGCACAAAAGGAGACCCATTTCTAAAGTATCTTGCATTGATCAATCATGGCCAATTCCACATCTGAGCCTCCTTTTCTGATTTTGGAATGAGCAACTGGAAAAAGAAAGAAAGAAAAAAAAAAAAGGGGGCAAGGGAAGGGGGTGCTAAGAGAATTAATAGAAGAGCTTAGCTTCCAAAAGTTATGTTGTTGCTTTTGTGTGCTGTCAAATCAATTCTGACTCGCAGAGACCCTGCAGCACAGAGTATAATTGCCCCATAGGATTTCCTAGACTGAAATCTTTATGGGAACAGATCACCAGATCTTTTCTCCCACGGAGCAGCTGGTAGGTTTGAAATGCCAACCTTTCGGTTAGCTGTAGAGTACTTAACCATTGAGCCACCAGGGCTCTTTCTAAAATAGTATAGTTCCCTCCAAAAGAGTCACTTTAATAAACTAAACCAAAATCAAACCTGTTGCCACATAGAGTTGATTCCAACTCATGGCTACGCCATGTGTTTATAGAGCTAAACTGCCCCGAAGGGTTTTCTTGGCCATAATTTTATGGAAGCAAATCAGTAAGCCTTTCTTCCATGATGCTGCTAGGTGAGTTTGTACTGCTAACCTTTAGTTTAATAGATTAGTGCAGACCATTTGCACAGCTACACACATGTAAGGAAATGTTTCGGGAATTGGCTTTCGAGCCAGTTTATTTTACACATGCACACATACACACACAAATTGTCATCCATTTAAGCAAATATTTATTTACTGCTTGTCTATGCCAGGCACGTAAATAATCTACAGCACGAGGGAAGAGGAGAATAGATGAGACACAATAAGACTCCCTGGTTTCCCCACAGTGTTTCAGTCCCAGATTCTGGTCTATTCCTAAGAGTTAATTACGTCCCTGACCATGGTTCTGTGCATCCTTGTTGTTGTTGTTGTTGTTGTTGTTGTTGTTGTT
>NW_006921979.1:2993590-2994123 GCF_000298275.1 Orycteropus afer afer | reverse complement strand
ACTGTTTCAAGTGCTGAGGAGCAAGAATATCTCCTTGAGGACTAAGGTGCGCCTGACACAAGCCATGATATTTCCAATCACCTGGTATGCATGTGCATCCTTGTATCCTTCAATAATTCCCCCTTTTTACTTAAAATACCTTTTAATGGATTTATGTTACTGGCCACTAAAAAATTATCCTACACAATACATTTTCATGGAGGAATTGCCATCTGTAGCATTTAAGCTGCATGACCAAAAACTCAAAATAGCAGTAGCTTAAACAAAATAAAGCTTATTTCTCTCATGTAAGCATAAGCGATCCAGGCTTGATTTGGTGGCTCCAAGTTCAAGGACACAGGCTTCTCCTATCCAGGCTTCACCATCCTGAACATGAGTTTCTTCTACCTTATGGTCCACGATGGCTGCTTATGCTGTAATCATCACATTCTTACTCCAGCCAGCAGAAAGGGGCATACTCTTCTTTTTTTTAAGGACACTTGCAAGCTGCAAAGGATGCTGAATCATGTATAGTCATCCCTCGGTATCCACGG
>NW_006921979.1:2990842-2993265 GCF_000298275.1 Orycteropus afer afer | reverse complement strand
AGGCACTTGACTACTAAACAGAAGGCTGGTGGTTCAAACCCACCAGCCACTCCTCGGAAGGAAGGTTGGGCAATCTACTTCCATAGTGATACTGCCTTGGCAACCAAAGGAGGTTACTATGAGTCGGGGCTGACTCGATGGCACATAACAACATAACAACAACAACAACAGGGTTGGTTGAATCAATGGATACCGAACCTGCATATATGGAGAGCCAACTGTAGTCTCTGCTGGGTGGCCATCTTCCCAGCCAAAAATCAATGGTTCCAATTCTAAAGAAGAAGGGGGGAATAGAGGTTGGAGACAACTAGTAGCCTCCAGTTTATCATTTGAAATCAGGCTTAGGTTGTGAGATAAAAGGTGATGAACAGAACCTACAAATAGAGCCAGAAATCAAGTAGTTCAGTGAAAGGGAGCAATGCAGATTAGTTGGCACACAGAAAAAGTGCAAGAAGATAAGTGAGCCTGGAAAACTATGTAGGAGTCGGATTATAGAAGAGTATAAATGCCAGACTGCAGAATGTGGAATTTGGTAGTCAGAAGAGAGTTACCAAGGATGTCAAGTTGGAAAGTGAAATGTTCAAAACAATGCTTTGGGAAGATTAATGCGGTGGCAATGTCTAGAATGTACTTGTGGGGAAATGACTCAAGGCAAGGTAATTACATAGGAAGCTACTATGAGCTACTAAGCCTGCACTGCAGTCAGAATAGAAAAGGGGAAACATTTCAAAGGATGAATTTGTCTAATGTGACAAGTGATTAGATATTGGAGAGTGAAGTGGAAAGCACCCTCTTTTTACATACAGGAGCTCTCTTTGCCTACCCAACATCTGTTTTGCTTTTTTGAGATCAGCATGATGATTTCACTTTGGGAAGCCCTTTCCATCCTTTTCAGTCCATATGATTCAAATGGAATGGATTCCCAGTCCTGACTCCAGGGGTGAGCATGTGACCCAGGCTCAACCAATCAGGAAATCCTCCTGCCTGTGATTGGTTCAGTGATAAGCAAATGACTCAAGTCAAGCCAATAAGAATCAATTCTGGGACTTTCGGGAAATTGTTGGGAAAAGGGGGTCTCTCATTCTACTATGATTGCTGAGAATGTAAGCCTGAAGCCGCTGGCAGCAATCTTGCCACCCAATGGAGAACCTACCTAAGAATAGAATATCACCAAGAAGGCAAAACTGAGAGATCAGAAAACCAAGTATGAATCCTAAGGACATCATTTAACTTCCTGAATCAATTGTGCCTGAAGCCAGAGACTCTGGGCTTTTTAGTTATATAAGCCAGCAAACTTCTCTTTACTTAAGCCACTTTGTGTTTATTTTCCTTCCACTTACAATTGAATATACAGAAATAAAGGCTAGGAAGGAGTAGATGATAATTACAAACTTTAAAAACAGTATTATCAAGCTTCCAATAAGATGGCAGAATAGGCAGAAAAGCTCCACAGACCCCCTTAAACAGCGAAAAGATAAACCAATTGACAGAGATACAGATCCTGGAGCCCTGAGCTTTGAAAGGATGTATACAGAAGTGGATTAGGCACCAACTAGTGGAAAAACCAGAACAAAACCAGTAAGTATGGAGATGGTTAGAGCAGTGGACTGTCAGCTACTCTGATGGAACCAACAGCCTGAGTATTTCCAAGTGGTGTTGGGATCTGAGAATTGACCTATACATCAGCCCTGGTCACCAAGAGCTGCAGGGATGACTGCGCTGGTGGCCTATAACTAGGAAGGGAAACAGCAAGAAGGGAAAAAACCTGAGCCGTGGACTTTTGGCTGTCCAGAGGATGCAGTCATTTTGATTGTTTACATGTGGTGGCCATTTTGGGTATTTAAAGTGACTGAGGGCACAGCCATTCTGAATCAAGGATGCAGCCATTTTGCATGTTTACAAGTAGCAGCCATTTTGGATTTTAAAGTGACAGCACTTTCATTGGATTCCAGGGACCTAAGAATAGATTACATTTGCCAAGGATGGCAGGGACATACAGGAGGCAGACAACAGGAAAGGTGACAGGTGGTGAGTGTATAAGTACTGCCAACTAGTGAATAGAGGAGCATAGTACCCTGCTTATGTAGATAACATACAAACAAAACAAAGAAAACAAAAAACATGGGCAAGTTACTCCAACATACAATCACCAATTAAATATAAACACAAAAATGTCACAATGACTCAGAGACAACAGAGCATCACAGTCCACACAAAGATGCAAAATAAATCAAGAGAAACAAGGGACCAGGATACAGACCCAAAACACATCCTTGAGGAAGATGCGGCATTGGAACTCCCTGATAAGGAATTCAAAAGAATTATATTTAAGTACCTTCAACAATTTGAGAGACAGATCAAGGAAAACAGACAAAATTGAGGAAAACACAGAGAAAACCCTAGAACAATTTTGAAAGACAATA
>NW_006921979.1:2987353-2990057 GCF_000298275.1 Orycteropus afer afer | reverse complement strand
ACCCAAGATGCCATAACCCAGAAACCAACCCAGTTACAGAAGTATCCAAAGTAAATAAGCCTACAAGATTATAAACAGGGAACCAGAGACATCAATTGACAAATGAAGACAACTACAAACCAAAAAGAAGGGAGAAACTGTGTAGTTACAGAACTTCTAGATGATAGGGAAGTGAAGACAACTACAAGATAGAACAGACTGTTCTAAATTTGGGAAGAAATTATAAATCACAGGGTAACCTCAAAGAAAACTGATAAACCTTCACATCAAAATAAAAGAAAACGACCAGTGCAAATATTTGCAAACACTGAAACAATAGCAATGAAGGAAGTGATAACATAATTCATAAACAAAATGACCTCAGCACAGAAAATGATATGGGACAAAGAAATTAATTCTGTCTTTGTACCTCCTCCTGTGTTCTTACCACAAAAAAGGACATAACAAAATTACAGCAACAAATTCATACTTGTCAATAATTACATGTCTGACAAGGAACTTATCTCTAAAATTTATAGAAAATTCCAACACCTCAACAACAAAAAGATTAACAATCCAATTAAAAATTGGGTAGAAGACATGAATGAACACTTCACCAAAGAGGATGTTCAGGCAGCCAGCAAATACACGTAGAAATGCTCATGATCATTAGCCCACAGAGAGATGCAAATCAAAGCAACAATGAGATACCTCTCACCCCAGCCCTAATGGCAAAATTCAACAAGACAGAAAATAATAAATGCTGGCAAGGATGAGGAGAGATTGGTACTCTCATCCACTGCTGGTGGAACTGTAAAATGATACAACCACTGTGGAAAACAGTATGGTGATTCCTTTAAAAGCTGGGATTAGAAATACCATTTGACTCAGCAATCCCATTACTAGGTTTATATCCTAAAGAAGTGAGAGCCAGGACAAGAACAGATATATGCACACCCAAATTCACTGCAACACTATTTGCAATAGCAAAAAGATGGAAAAAACCTATGTGCACATCAACAGAAAAATGGATAACCAAACTGTGATACATGCACACCATGGAATTTTATGCAACCCTAAAGGAGCTCTGGTAGCATAGTGGCTAAGTCACTTGCCTGCTAACCAGAAGGCTGACGGTTCAAACCCACCAGCCACTCCTCGGAAGGAAGGTTGGGCAATCCTACTTCTGTAGTGATACTGCCTCAGAAACCCAAGCAGGGGTCGCTATGAGTCGGGGCCGACTCGACGGCACATAACAACAACAACAACAACAAAGAATAATGTAGAATCTGCAAAACACCATATAACATGGATGAACTTGGAGGATATTATGCTGAGTGAAATAATTCAATCACAGAAGGACAAATATAGTATTAGTTCATTATTGTAAAAAGTTAAGGAAAGGTTTGTATGTGGAAGGGAACTTTCTTTGTTGGTTGCCAGGGGTGGGAGGAGAGGGGAGGGAATACTACAAAAAAAAAAAAATGCATTGACCCATGTCTCTTTAGTTTTGTGTATTTCACTGCACATAAATTATATTTCAATAAAATGCATTTAAAAAAGAAACAGTATTATCTATGTTTATTATTTTACATAGTATTAACCAGACTTGGTTTTGATAACTTTTATCTGTTGCAAGTACATTCAAAGAAAAAAATGTTCACAATAATATAATGTTAATAATGATAAATGCTATAAGGAAAAATAAAGCAGGATGAGTGTGTAGAGATGGGGCAAAAAAAATGCTATTTTTAATAGGGAGTCAAGTAAGGTCTTTCTTGGAGAAGTTACATTTAAACAGAGACCTCAAGAAGCAGGAAAGTGAGCCAGGTAAATGGGAAGGATTCCAGAAGTAGAGAAGACCAAGTGCAAGTGAAAGAGAACCTGCTTGATGAGTGTGAAGGATGGCAGGAAAGCCAGGAGTAGGATGAATGAGGGAGAAAACAAGAGGAGATCAGGTCAGAGACTAGGTGGTCAGGTCATGAAGGCTGATAAAGGCTAAGGCAAAGCCTGATAGCTAAGTTATACAATTTCAATCCTCCCATTCTTTATTATCAACTGAATCTTTTTTTTTTTTTAGGGCTTCATTGGCTCATCCCATAACCCCAAATTTTATTTTCTTGCCTCATGACCCTCTGTTCAATGCTTGGAATAGTTGGGGTTTGACAAATAGCAAATAATGTCATCTCTTGTTCATTTGCATTTATTTTCATCTTGTGGTGGGTAGAGGGTTTGTTATTGTTCCTGTTAGTTGCTGTTGAGTCAGTTGTGACTTATAGTGACACCATCTATTTCAGAGTAGAACTGTGCTCCCCAGATTTTCAAAGCCATGACCTTTCAGAAGCAGATTACCAGGTCTTTGTTCCAAGAAGCCTGTGAGTGGGTTTGAACCACCAACCTTTCAGCTATTAGTCCAGCTCTTAACCATTTGTTCTACCCAGGGTTCCTTTTTTGGGGAGTGGGGAAAACAAATATTAATTCCTGTTTTAAAAATGTCCAATAAAATAGCCTTTTGTGTATGGGAGCTCTGTGCGGGTCAGAACTTTGAAAGCTTGGCTGGTGGAGGCACCTACGTAGCCTACATGTAGAAGGGTAGCTACTTCTTGCTTTCCATGTCTGATTTTACCTCCAATTAAACTTTTCTGTCTTCGTACCTCCTCCTGTGTTCTTACTTTGACACAGGGAAGAAAAAAAAATCCAATCCTTTTTTTTTTTTTTTTTTTTT
>NW_006921979.1:2985154-2986068 GCF_000298275.1 Orycteropus afer afer | reverse complement strand
ACATAAGTTAAATTTATCACAATATTCTCTTTAATTGTTTTTTGTTTGTTCCCTTTCCACTACTCTAGTTTTCCTACCCCCTTATCTTCTCATCTTTGTTTTGAGTAATTTTTGACTTATTGGTCTCCTACTGATGGTTTTTAAGTAGGGCACCCATCTTAATGGTAATATCTTTCATTTGTGGGCCACTCTACTATTTCACTAAAAGGTGGTTGAGGGAATAGACTGAGTTCTTGGTTTAAAGAGTATCTCAGGATGACAGTCTCAGGGAGTCCTCTGTTCTCTACTGTTCACGTTATCTGGCTTTTTAAAAAAAAAAAGGAAAGAATTTAAATTCTGCTGCATATTCTTCTCCCATTCTATCTGAGACCAATTACTGTGACTCTGGTCAAAATAGTCAGTGGTGGTAGCCAGGCACAATCTCGTTCTTCTGGTCTCAGGTTGTGGCTCATGTCAACTTGTTTATTCTCTGAGGTTTTGTTCCCTTCTTACTGTTTTCTCCTGGTGAATAGATACCCTTAGTTATGTCTTAGATGGCCACACACAAGCAAAACCCCAGACATTGCTCACTTTATTAGAATGCAGATCATGATTTTTGTTAACTACTTTATGCCAATTGACTGAGTTGTCCCATGAGACTATGGTCCTAAGCCTTCAAATCCAGAAAGTCAACCTTGGAAGATATTTACTTATGTCTGAGAAATATCCATATTTGTGTCTTTGATGAATATATGTGCCTGAATCCACATATTTGTATTTACCAGTACTGTGGTATCTTGAGTTTTGCTATGATGCTGAAAGCTATGCCATTGGTATTTCAAAAACAAGTAGGTTCACACATAGTGGACAGGTTACAATTGAGCTTCCAGATAAAACCAGACTAGGAAGAAGGAAGAAGAAGAAAAAAAATAGCC
>NW_006921979.1:2977564-2978484 GCF_000298275.1 Orycteropus afer afer | reverse complement strand
GTTCAGATGGGAGGGATTCAACAGAATTTACAGGCTCCATATCCTGATCTTCCTGATCATCTGTCCATATGTCCCCATTCCAGGTTACAGGATCCCATTTTTTTTCAATCAATGCCCTCACTTTAATGGCAGACACCGTTCTGGGTTGGCAATTGAGCTGGAGTTGTAAATCAGCCACTCTTACAATAAGACTCTGGATTTGGGTTTCAGCTATGTCAGCCCTGGCAGTAGAAGCTATAAGCCTTTCTTTCAGAGCACAGCTGGAAGCACTGAGGTCATTCATGCAGCGCTTTGAGCCCATCTCGCTCTTTCACCAATTTATCCAGTATAAGTAGGACCAACCAACCAGCTTCCTATACTCCTCATTCTGACAAAATTGCAGAAAAGTATCAAATATCTGATCACCCAGAGTGTCACCTCTCACAAGTACTTGATCTATTGGTGGTGCTATTTTGCATATTAATTTTGCCACCTCATGCCACATATTAGTAGGGCTCTCTTTACTGGCAGATGCAGAGTGGCTAGTGTTATCAAAATTAATCAAACCAATCTAGAAAGCCCATCCTTATGATTTTGTCTCTCTAGAACCACTCCTGGTATCAAATGTGTTAGATTGGGTTCTCTAGAGAAACACAAAAACCAGTAAAGCGCATAGAGAGAGAGAGAGAGAGAGAGAGAGAAAACTTTCTCTTAGGAAAATGCCTCACAAATGTATAGAAGCCGGCAAGTCCAAAGTGCCTGGAGGAAATGTCAGGCTGGCGGGAGCCTTAGCTTCCACAAGCGCAGGGGGCCAAGAAATTCAAGGCTGGCAGGCAGTACACTAGTTGTTGACTCCAACAAAAGACGAATCCAAGATCTCCAGGCCGAGCGGTGGGCTGCTCACTCACGGAAGTTTGTAGTCAGCACACCAGGGTCCCAAT
>NW_006921979.1:2974435-2977190 GCF_000298275.1 Orycteropus afer afer | reverse complement strand
GTATGAATCTAGGAAAATTGGAAGTTTCAAAAATTAGTGGAACTCTTAAAGATCAATATTCTGGCATTAGTGAGCTGAAAAGGACTGGTATCAGCCGTTTTGAATCAGACAATCATATGGTCTATTATACCATGAATGATGTTGCATTCATTATCAAAAAGAACCTTACAATATCTATCCTGAAGTACAATACTGTCAGTGATAGAATAATATCCATAGGCCTACGAGAAAGACAAGTCAATAGTATTGTTACTCAATTTACACACCAACCACTAAAACAAAAGATAAACAAATTGAAAATTTTTACCAACTTCTGCAATCTGAAATTGATCAAACATGCAATCAGGATGCATTGATAATTACTGATGATTGGGATGCAAAAGTTAGAAACAAAGGAGAAGAATTTGTAGTTGGAAAATATGGCCTTGGTGATAGAAATGACACTGGAGACTGCATGATAAAATTTTGCAAGGCCAATGCTTTTTTCATTGCAAATACCTTTCTCAACAACATAAAAAATGGCAACCAAACCTGAGGACCATGCCAGATGGAATATACGGAGTCAAATTGACTACATCTGTGGAAAGAGGTGAAGGAGAAGTTCAATAACAGTCAGAACAAGGCCAGGGGCCAACTATGGAACAGACAATCAATTGCTCATATGCATGTTTAAGTTGCAAGCAAGCAAGTACTGCCGTTGAGTCAGATCTGACTCATAGAGACCCTTCCTTGGGTTTCTGAGGCAGTACCACTACGGAAGTAGATTGCCCAACCTTCCTTCTGAGGAGTGGCTACTGGGTTTGAGACACCAGCCTTGTTGTTAGCAGTCAAATGCCTTAGGCACTATGCTTACCAGAGCAGCTGAAGAAAATTAAAACATAACAGCCAAAATGCAACCTTGAGTATATCCCAGCTGAAATTAGAGACTATCTGAAGAATTTATATGATGCATTAAACACCAATGACCAGACAACTTGGGGGATAGCATCAAGAACATTGTATATGAAGAAAGCAAAATGTCATTTAAAAGACAGGAAAGGAAGAAAAGATCAAAATGGATATCAGAAGAGACTCTGAAACTTGTTCTTGAATGGAGAGTAGCTAAAGCAAATGGAAAAAAGTAATGATGTAAAAGAGCTCAACAGAAGATTTCAAAAAGCAGCTTGAGAAGATAAAGTATTATAATGAAATATGCAAAGACCTGGGATAAGAAAATCAAAAGAGAAAAACACAGTTGACATTTTTCAAGCTGAAAGAACTGAATAAATAAGTCAAGCCTCAAGTTCCAATATTGAAGGATTCTATGGGCAGCTGACTGGAAGAGATCAATATTTGTGCCCATTCCAAAGAAAGATGATCCATCAGAATGTGGAAATTATTGAACAATATCATTAATATCACATGCAAGTAAAATTTTTCTGAAGATAATTCAAAAACAGTTGCAGCAGTATATTGACAGGGAACTTCCAGAAATTCAAGCTGCGTTGAGAAGAGGATGTGGAACAGGGGATATCATTGCTGATGTCAAACGGGTCTTGGCTGAAAGCAAAGAATACCCGAAAGATATTTACCTGTGTTTTATTGACTGTGTAAAGGCATTTGACTATGCAGATCATAACAAATTATGGATAACATTGCAAAGAATGAGAATTCCAGAATAGTTAATTGTACTCAGAAGGAATCCGTACATGAACCAGGAGGCTGTTGTTCAAATAGAACAAGGGAATACTGCATGGTTTAAAATCAGGAAGGGTTGTATCCTTTCACGATACTAATTCAATCTGTATGCTGAGCAAATAATCCAAGAAGCTGGACTACATGAAGAAGAACATGGCATCACCATTGGAGGAAGGCTTTTTAACAACCTGTGATATACAATCAACACAACCCTGCTTGCTGAAAGTGAGGATGACTTGAAGCATTTACTGATGAAGATCAAAGACTAGTTTTCAGTATGGATTACACCTCAACATAAAGAAAATTAAAATCCTCACAACTAGACCAATAAACTTCTGCTAGCATAGTGCCTAAGGCACTTGACTGCTAACCAGAAGTCTGGTGGTTCAAACCCACCAGCCACTCCTCAGAAGGAAGATGGGGCAATCTACTTCTGTAGTGATACTGCCTCAGCAACCCAAGGAGGGGTCGCTATGAGTCAGGTCTGACTTGATGGCACATAACAACAACAACAACAACAGACCAATAAACAGCATTATGATAAATGAAGGAAAGAATGAAGTTGTCAGGGATTTCATTTTACTTGGATCCACAATCAACAACCATGAAAGCAGCAGTCAAGAAATCAGATGGTGTATTGCACTGGGCAAATCTACTATAAAAGATCTCTTTAAAATGTCAAGAAGCAAAGCTCTCCCTTTGAAGACTAAGTTGTGCCTAACCCAAACCATGGTATTTTCAGTTGCCTCATTTGCATGTGAAAGCTAGACAATGAATAAGGAAGACTGAAGAAGAGTTGATGCTTTTGAATTGTGGTGGTGTGAAAAATATTGAAAATACCATGGATTGCCAGAAGAATGAACAAATCTGTCTTGGAAGAAGTATAGCTGCAATGTTCCTTAGAAGCAAGAATGGGTTGGAATTACAAATACCATTTGACCCAGCTATTCCATTACTAGGTATATATCCTAAAAAAGTGAGACCCATGACAAGAACAGACATATGCACACCCATGTTCATCACAGCTCTATTTACAATAGCCAAAAGATGGAAACAACCTAGGTGTCCATCAACTGAG
>NW_006921979.1:2958519-2973180 GCF_000298275.1 Orycteropus afer afer | reverse complement strand
TTGCATTGTGGTAAATTGTGGTCAATGTCATGAGACAAAGTGTATGTGAACTGCTGTATGGAAAGTGAATTTGCTCTGTAAATTTCCACCCAAATGACAATTTAAAAAAAAAAGAATGGCCAGACTTCATCTCACCTACTTTAGTAATGTCGTCAGAAGGATATCCTGCTTGGTGAAGTAGAGAGTCAGTGAAAAAAGAGAAGACCCTCAACAAGATAGATTCACACAATGGCTGCATCAGTGGGCACAAGTTTTCACCTATGTGCACACTTTTACCTACTAGTATACCAATTTGCCTATACCCATACAAATGAATGCTCAAACATACATTTTTATTTTGGTTGTACTGTGCTTACCACATCCACATTTGGTTTCAGTTTTCCCATCACCAAAAATAACAAGTCTCTACAGTCTAAAGCATACTTCCCCTCCACCTCTTCTCTCTGTTAACTAAAATGAACATTGCTCTCTCTATATTTGTCTATTCTTGTCTTCTTATAAAACAGGAATCATCCAATGTTTATCCTTATATGCTTGATTTATTTTACTGAACATTATGCCTTATAGGTCCAGCCATGCTATAATACGTTTCACAAGCTCATCTTTGTTCTTTATGGTTTTGTAGTATTCCATTTTATGTATGTGGCTTAGTGCATAAGGCATTAGACTGCTAACCAGAAGTCTGGTGGTTCAAACCCACCAGCCATTCCTCAAAAGGAAGGTTGGGCAATCTACTTCCATAGTGATACTGCCTCAGAAACCCAAGGAGGGTTCGCTATGAGTCAGATCTGACTTGATGGTACTGTGTTTGGTTTTTGGTTTGGTATTGTATGTATGTACTACAATTTGCTTATTCATTCATCTGTTGCTGGGCACTTCCCATTGTTTCCATTTATGTGCTGTTGTGAATAAAGCAGTAATGAACATAGATGTGCATATGCCTGTTGATGCCATTATTTTTAGTTCTCTAGGGTATATACATAGGAGTGAGATTGGTAGATCATAGGGTAGTTCTATCTTTTTGAGAAAGCATCATACCATTTTCCATAGTGATTGTACCATTTTACAGTCCTGCCAACAATTGATAAACATTCCAATCTCCCCACATTCTTACCAACATTGTTTTATCTGGCTTTTTTTTTTTTTTTTTAAATCAGTGCCATTTTAGCCAGGGAAAGAAGTGTGATCACTTCCTTCTGAGGAGTGGCTGGTGGGAAGGTTGAGCAATCTACTTCCATAGTGATACTGCCTCAGAAACCCAAGAAGGGGTCACTATGAGTTGGATCCAATTCGATGGCAGTGAGAATAGCCAAAGCAATATGAAAGAAAAAGAAGAAAGCGTTGGCTACTAGGGGTTTCTTTTCTTTCCCTATGAAGCTGACCATTAGTTTTCATTTCAGTAAAGAATGTTACTGGGATTTGCATCAACATTGTATTTGTAGATTGCTTAAGATAGAATGACATTTTCACTATATTAAGTCTTCTAATCCATGAACACAGGATGTCTTTCAATTTTTGTAGCCTCTTTCAGTCTCTTATAGTAGTGTTTTATACTTTTCATTATTTAAGCCTTGTATGTTCCTGATTAATTCCAATATTTTATTGATCTGGAGACTATTGTACTTTGTATTGTTTTCTTGATTTCTTTTTCAGAACAATCTTTGTTAGTGTAGAGGAACCCAACTGATTTTTGTGTATTGATCTTGTACCCTGCAACACTGCTAAATTCTATTCATTCCAACAGTTTTCTTGTGGTATCTTTAGGGTCTTCTATGTATAGGATCATGTCATCTGCAAATTTAATTTTACTTCTTCCTACACAATTTGGATACCTTTTATTTCCCTTTCTTGTCTTATTGCTCAGAGTAGGACTTTCTGTACAATGTTGAGTATGAATTGTGATAATGGGCATCCTTATCTCATTCTCATTCTCAAAAGGAAAGTTCTCAGTCTTTCTCTATTGAGTGCAACATTGGCTGCTGGTTTTGCATACATGCCTTTAATTATGTTCTGGTTCTATTTTGCTGAGAATTTTTATCAGGAAATGGTGTTGAATTTTATCAAAGGCCTTTTCTGCATCAATTGATATGATCATATGGTTCTTTTCCTTTATTTATGTGGTGAATTACATTGATTGATTTTCTAATGATTATCAACTTAACTTTGTTGGGAGCTGCAATGTGTCTAGCTTAAAAAACAAAACAAAACAAGCGACTACTTTTCCAGGATTGCCATGCAAATAGAAGTAGATAAGTGATAAAGTTCTGGCCTGTGAAATGTAAGCAGGCCATGCCAGGTGAGCCTTCAGGAAAGCTTCTTAATTGGATGGGCTGACTTGGTATGTATCTCTTGCCTTTTGTTGTGGCTAGCTGCCATTGAGTTGGCCCCAAACTCATAGCACCCCCATACCCAGTAGAACGAAACACTTCCTGGTCCTGCACTGTCCCTATGACTAGATTGGGCCATGTGATCTCTTTTTTTTCATCAACTCCAGCAGCATTCTGTGGCCATAATGCAACCTTGAAGATAGAAGCCATATACTAATAATGGCAAAGCAAAAAGATGATTCCAGACTTCTTGTTAAATGAAAATAAATAAATAAAACCCTTAATTTGTTCAAACCATCACCTTTTGGTGCTGAGTATAACTTACAAGCAATTTATAGGCAATGGTAAGAACCTGAGTGTGATGAGAAGCCATTGGAGGTTTCAACAGGGAAGTGGCATGATCAGAATAATATTTAAAAGAAGCAGTCTGGCAGCTACACAGGGGGCAAGAGTGGAAGCAGATAACAGTTAGAAGGCTGTTTCTGTAATCTAGCTGAGAGATGCTGGTAGATCGGGCTAGGGTGATAACAACGGAGTTAGAAACATGTATTCAACACTAACAATCTAACTAATAAAGGACATGCAAGTTTTGATATGTGCGTTTAAAAATAAATTTGACAAACTCCCTCTCCTTCCTTCCTGATTCTTGTGCTTATTTATGTGCTGTTTTTGGTTGGGGGAGGTGGGGACGGAGGGTCAAGGAAGGTATTTCTTGAGGAGGTTACATTTGAACAGAGACCTCAGTGAAGTAAGAAAGTGAGCCAGTTAAATGGGAAAGAGCATTATAGGAAGAGAGAAGAGCAAGTGTAAATGCAAAAGGAACCTGCTTCATATGTGGGTGTTTTTTGTTGCTTTTGTTTTTTATTTTTTCAGGGAGTCTTTGGGTTATGAACTCATACTTGCCCTTTAATATTACATAAATTTGTCCTCACTTTGAAACTGTTAAACCAACCCCTATTCACAGCAAGTTCTTCATCACAATCACCTTCATTTACTGCATGTGCAGCTTTTAAATCATTGAAAAAGCTTCAAGCTTTTTCTTGAACTAAAATAAGGCTAAATTATAATCCCATATACACTCATTCTAATTTACCTATGAATTCTTAAAGACACAGTTAAGAAAGGTTCTTGTTTGTACCCTGGGGGCTGCCTGTATTTTTTGTGTTTCTCTGAACCATCACTTGCTTGTATAAAATATACTACAATTAAAGTTAAACTGCTGGAACAAAGAAACTCCAGCATATGGTGACTGAAGTATACCACTTATTTTTCTCTCCTGTAATAGTCCAGTCAGTGTATACTCTTTTCCACAAGGTCATTTGGAGACACAAATTCCTTCCGTCTTTTTCCTCCACCCTCCCCTAGAATCACCTGTGTGGTTGAAGATGACTCTCAAGCATGTCTGCCTTCAGCCTTATACGTAGGGGGAAACTGAGTTAATCTAGCACAAGAAAGTGAGATCAGTGCATTATTACTTTGTCAGTTGGTCACACATGGCTACAAGAGAATCTGGGAAATATAATTTTCCCTTTTCCCAGGAAGAATGTATCTTCTTTTCATGCACTCATGGATTATTCACAAAAACAAACTATGCATCAAAAGGTGCTTCAGACAGGTCTGGGGCATATCTTAGGCAGGAGGCATGTGCCTTTATTCTCAGCCCCCTTTCACTACAACTGGCTTTTTTAAATTATGATTATTTCTTTTATATATTGACTAAGGTTATAAACCATTGAGACACAATGGAGACAGAAAACTTTCCCCTGGAGCTAGCACCCTGGATTAATTCAGACTTCTAGCCTCCTTCAGTTTGGATTGCACAGCAACATAAAGAAAACAGAAATCCTCACAACTGGACCAATAAGCAACATAGTGATAAATGGAGAAAAGATTGAAGTTGTCAAGGATTTCATTTTACTTGGATCCACCATCAAAGCCCTTGGAAGCATAAGTCAAGATGATGTATTGCATTGAGCAAATCTACTGCAAAAGACCTCTTTAAAGTGTTTAAGAGCAAAGATGACACTTTGAAGACTAAAGTGAGCCTGACTCAAGCTATGGTGTTTTCAATAGCCTCATATGCATGTGAGAGCTGGATGATGAATAAAGAAGACCACAGAAGAATTAATACATTTGAATTGTGGTGTCGGCAAAGGATATTGCATGTACCATGGACTGCTAAGAGAACAAACAAATCTGTCTTGGAGGAAGTACAGCAGAATGCTCCTTAGAAACAAGGATGGCCAGACTTTGTCTTTCATACTTTGGTCATATTGTCAGAAGGGACCAAGCCCTGGAGAAGAATATCATGCTTGGTGAAATAGAGTCAACCAAAAAGGGGAAGACCCTCATTGAGATGGTGGATGCAATAACGGGCTCAAGTGTAGCAATGATTATGAGGACGGTGCAGGAGCAGGCAGTGTTTCATTTTGTTGTGTATAGGGTTACCATGAGTTAGAACCTATTCAACAGCACCTAACGACAACAACAACAACAACAAACTGAGAAAATATATTTCTGTTTGTTGAAGCCACTCATGCTATTTCTGTTATAGCAGCACTAGATAACTAAGATAAACATACAGACTTTGCAAGGGCTATTCCTGCCAGTAGGAAATTGGAGAAGTTTGGTATGAAGATGGATGTTTAGTGGAGGGGGGTAACTGCAATGAAAGTGGGGCAAATGTTTCAATAAAATACAATGCAAAAGACTCTGACCCTCTTTGCATTATTCATCAGGAGAGTTAGTAATTTGAGCCTTCCTTGTATGAAAAAATCATGAAGATGGAAGTTATCATGTTGTGAGCATTCTTAATACCCACGCATTAAGTAAGGTATGGAGTGTGGGTTTGTTGCGGGCTGTTGGCTAGGTTATAAAAACTTGTTGAAAAGATATTCTGAGGTCGAGGACTTTAGGGGATTAAAGGGTTCCCAAAAGTCCAACTTATTCAAAATACAAGGACCTGAGAAATTGTTTTGATGAAACTCAATCTTGTAACCACAGGGTTAAAGAAAGGCTTTTGATGCAGGAAAGGAGCTCTGGTGATGTAGTGGGGAAGGCATTTGGCTGCTAACCAGAAGGTGAACAGTTCAAAACCACCAGCTACACCATAGGAGGAAGATGAGGCCATCTACTTCTGTAAAGATTTACAGCTTTGGAAACCCAGTGGTGTTTGCTATGAGTCAGAATTGGCTCAAAGGCAGTGGGTTTTGGCTTTTTTTTGTTTGATGCAGGAAGTAAAGATCTCAGATTCAAAACCAGACATGTGAATTGAGATCATGGCAACTGCCTGAGCCTAATGAAATTATGGATTTTCAGGATTTGTTGCACTATATTGGTAGAAATAAAGTCCAAATCTCAGAAGACACATATTTTGATGAATATGAATCATAGTTTAAGTTTCTACAGCTGCTTTTGGTGTGCAAACTTCAAGATGTGTTTCAATTACCAGCTATCTCTTTTATCTATGCAGCTTGGTGGCAAAAGGAATCTAATTTCACCAACCTGAAAAGGAACCATGCCTATCAAAAAAAGACACAACTTAACTAGAATTTTGGAAGTGGCATATGAATTGCAAAATTGCCCTAAATTTCTGTTTACATAGCTCTTTTTCATGAAACTCCTAAAATTCATACTGATTAGGAACAAAAATTTGGATTACAAATTCAGTTATACTTTACTTGAGTATAGTGCAGAATTGCTTGGTCTCATATATAACTGCATTGTCATTGACATAATTAAAATTGATCAAAGACTTTCTGTTTTAGGTAAATGTCTTTCAGTACTGGAAATACTCTGACATCATCCTCATGTGAAACAATTCCTGCCAGACTAAGAAACTTCTGGCTGCAAGGACTGGACATCTGCCCCCAGTTCAATGCCAACAATGCCAGCTCAGGACCTAGATGATTCAAATAATTGTAGAATCTGACCTTGAGGTATAAAACCAGAAGCAGTGTGGGAACTGTCTGAAAATTGCTTAGCATGGTACTTTATATGGAGTAAATGGATAGTGTTGTTGTTACTTGCCACTAAGTTGATTCCAATCCAAGATGACCTCAATATTCACCATGAATTAGACTATCTCTTGGGATCCTGAAATTTCTAGAATATTTTAATTAAGAGGCTTTGAGTAAGGCCATAATTTTGAATATAAGAGAGCATTCACATTGGACACTGCAATCAAGTGTCTTTTCTGCAGTCTATTTAGTGCCACATTTTTAACTTTTTTGGGGGGTGTGTGAATTTGCTGTTTTAAATGGCCTCCAAGTATAGCGCTAAAGTGCTATCTAGTATTCCTAAGTACAAGAAGGCTGTGTCAGAAAACAAAACAAATGCAGACTTTGATAAAGAGAGGCTTTGTTCAGAAAGGGAAATGGAGAAGATATTATTACAATAGGGGAAAAGTCTATTATAATAGGGAAACCATTCTGACCATTAGTTCAGCAAGTGTTTCAAGAATTGGGGAAAATAATTTTTCTTTTATAGAGATTAAAAGTAAACACGGCTAGCAAAAATACTCAGGTGTGAGGAAGTGGGATGAAAGGGTGACATCACTGGGTTGTATGTAAGAGTGGTTTATGCTAAGGTCAACCTATTCTCCAAGAGAGGCCCTTAAAGTAGTATGTCAGCTCAAACTGAGGGTGGAACAAAGTTCAGGGATTTGAAGGAAGGAGAGAAGCTTAACCAAAGTTTGGTTAACAAGCATTTTGTTTCTGATTGATCAATGGGGACAAAGAATTCAGTTACTCATTTATAAGGCAAGGAATGGGAATTGAGAGGGTCATTGTCTGGCCTTGTTATAGGTAAATAAGAAGGCATCCATGAATCTTATCTAAGTCATGGAAAAGGTGGTTATTTGAAGTAAGCCGTTTTCCTGAACACAAAAGGTGAGGAGATTTCTGTAGCCATCACTGCTTCTCATTATCAAAGGTTCAAGTAAAATTCAATATGATCAGCTGTGATGAGCCTTACAGAGAAAATACATGTGTTAGATAAAATTTCAAGCATAAATTATAGTGCTGTTAATCATGAGTTCATTGTTAATGAAGCAATAACATGGTACATCCAGAAAAAGGAAGTGATGTGGTAACAGTGATAAAAAGTAGGAATGTTGGTAGTGAAGAGGTTTGGAGAAAGACAATAAGCTAAACTTTTATAAGCTATAAATAGAGATGGTGTAGGGTTAAAGATAGGTAGTGAGATCAGAGGCAAAGATACAGAATTGAGAAGCATCTTCATAATCTTTTGGACTTTCTAAGGCTGGAGAAAGAAGGAAAAATCAACAAGGAAAGCAAGAATTTATCATGCAACAGAGAGTGTTGGACTAATGACTTTAGTTGCTAACACTGTTGTAAAAGGAAGAAAACCTTAGTTTTAAGTGACAGATGAATTGAAATTCCTTCTTATTGTTGTTGTTATGTGCCTTCAAGTCAGTGTCTGCTACTCAATAGCCATATGGCTTTATTTCTTTGAACATTAGTTTCTCCCTGATGTATAAAATGGGAGTGATAGCAATAAAGGCTCCTCCAGAAGGTCTTAGTGATGATGAATATGTGCTTAGAACCAAAACCTGAAAAATAGTTAAAGAAAGAAAGAAAAAACAAAAACTGCCTGTAGTTATAATTACATTATCAAGAATGGAATAATAGTCATTAAATTGCCTTTTTCAGGCAACTTTAAGAAGATAGAGTATCATACAGTCACTACTATTGTTGTTGTTATGTGCTGTCCAGTCGGACCCGACTCATAGAGACCCCTCCTTGAGTTTCCGAAGTGGTATCACTACGGAAGTAGATCACCCAACCTTCCTTCTGAGGGCTGGCTGGTGGGTTTGAGCTATTAGGCAGGTACAAGTAACACAACAGTAGTGCCATCTGAGAATTGGTCAACAGACCCTGCCTGGGAAGGTGACTACCAACCTGAAGGTCTCTGGATCCTTGATGATGCTCAAAGGTAGTTGTAGGGTTCAATGAACTGTTCTGAAAATTTTTAAAATCATATCACATAGAAATTGTATGTATACTCTCAATAAGTTTATACAGGCAAACTCAAATGTCCTGTTTCCTAGCTTTGAGCTAGTGTGTTATGAACTCCTGCTGATCAGGAGTGTGACAGCAGTTTTATACACCTTTGAGTAATAAAGAAGACCATACAGACAAAAGGCCCCAAGCAGAGCTTCCAAGACCAGGGAAATTCTAGGGCATTTCCAATTTTAGAGAGTCACTGCTTCTGGGAGGTAGACTTTATAATTTATGAAATTGTTTTACTACTAAAAGCCACAAATATATTCCATTATTAGAATATCACAACTAAAATATAGATGTTACAATTTGTTCATATGGGATTATTGATAATTCTCTAAGGATGATGAGATAAATAATAAAATGGTATAAGAGGTTTATATTAAGAACATTGATTAATATGGAAAATACAAACAATATATTTCTCTGATTCTAAATTCAATGGTTAGATTTTTTTTTTTTTTTTTTTTTTTGAGATTCTGGAAGTATCCTTTAGTTCACTCATCACTACTTGTCACACACCTTTATGGGCTTTCTTTCTTTTTATTTCTTTTGCCTTTTCTATTTGTTCTGATCATTTTTTAAAAATTCTTTCCTATAGAATTTGATTTTATTTTATAGCAGAGCTAACAAACTGTGTTATTAAGCTCCTCTGAAAAATAAATAAGGTATTAGAATAAGAATATTTTGGATTCTATAATACACCAAATTAAAATGTTGGATTTTACCTATAATAAAATAAAACTAAGGGGTAAAGTGGGAGCTCTGGTAGCATAGTGCCTAAGGTACTTGACTGCTAACCAGAAGGCTGGCAGTTCAAACCCACCAGCCATTCCTCAGAAGGAAGCTTGGACAATCTACTTCCTTTGTGATACTGCCTCAGAAACCCAAGGAGGGGTCGCTGTGAGTCGGGTCCGACTCCACAGCACATAACAACAATAGCAATAAGGGGTTAAGTGACTTTTAAAATAAAATAGGTTTATTAAACTTTAAAAAAATTGCAGATTTCAGAAATGCCACAGTTTACGATTTTAGGGTAAGTAGGGGAGGAGGATATTAGCAGATTTTCCAAGCTCAGCTGAGCACTGGAAACTGAGGGGGAAGAGCTGCCTAGAAAATAGGAAAAGCAAATGGGTTCCCTGTCACTCTTCATAAGAGTTCATTGCATTTTAAACTGTCAAGATACTAAAGCATTAACAGGATATAAACAAAAGATCAAGGAGTTTTTCTCCATAACATGCCTGAAACGTGAGGTGTTTTCAGAAGCAGAAAATTTCCCATGGGGTGTTTATCTCATCATTGAAGACTTCAAACCCCTTGTCAGAGAATGCGTAGTGTCACTTCCCTCCTCAAATTCTCACCCCGTGGCCATTGGCTAAATTCATCTGCCTTGATGACAGGAAACCCAGGCTGGGCAAAGTCAGAATTCATAGAAATTCATTTCTTTCTTTATTTAAGACACTTTTCACTGACAAAATAATTCAGGTGAAATGTTTTGGGCATATGAGAAAATGGAAAATAACGCCTTCAGGCTTGAGAGCCTTTCGGGAGGAGCATGCCTATCAATGTCTAGGACCTCTGTTTGAAAAGACAATAGAGCCCAGTCAGGCACATAAACTCAGAACTTCCAGACCCTGGGCAAAAAGTGAGTGGGCATGGTTAACACAGCCCAGAGGATCAAATTGGACAGGGGCAGTGACTGATTTCTAAATAAGTTCTGTTAAGGGTCTAATTTCCAAAATATATCTGAAACTTCAACAACTCTGCAACAAAAAGACAAGTAACACAGTTATAAAATGGGCAAAGGACATGGAGAAACACTTCACCAGCTAACAGATTTCAAGTAGCTAACAAACACATGAAAGGAAACTTTTACTCTTCACTCAAATCACAATAAAAAGTTAAAAAAAAAAAACATGAAAAGATACTCTACAACATTAGCCATTGTTGTTGTTGTGTGCCATCGAGTCGGACCCAACTCATAGCGACCCATCCTTGGGTTTCCAAGGCGGTATCACTACAGAAGTAGATTGCCCAACCTTCCTTCCGAGGAGTGGCTGGTAGATTTGAACCACCAGCCTACTGGTTAGCAGTCAAGTGCCTTAGGCACTATGCTACCAGAGCTCCATTAGAGAGATACAAATGAAAACTACAATGAGATACCATCTCACTACTGCTAAAATGCCAATGATTTTTAAAAACAACAATAACAACAACAAATGTTGCCAAGAATGTGAGGTGTTTGGAACCCTCATCCACTGCTAGTGGGAATGTGAAATGGTACAAACCACAAAATGATGAATCCTCAAAAAATCAGAAGTAAGCTACCTTATTGTTGCTAGATGCCATCCAGTCTGTACCAACTCACAGCAACCTCATGCACAGCAGAAGGAAACACTAATCAGACCTGCCGCATCCTCACATCTGTTCCTATGCTTGAGCCCATTGTTGCAGCCACTGTGTCAATCCATCTCAACGAAGGTCTTCCTCTTTTTTGCTGATGCTCTACTTTACTAAACATGACATCCTTCTCCAGAGGCTGATCTCTCCTGAGAACATGACCAAAGTACGAAAGAAAGTCCACCGTTCTCACATCTAATGTGCATTCTGGGTGTACTTCATCCAAGACAGATTTGTTTGTTCTTCTGGCAGTCCATGGTATATCAATACTCTTCACCAACACCATAATTCACATGCATCAATTCTTCTTTTGTCTTCCTTATTCACATTCATTGCTCAGCTTTCACATGCATATGAGACAACTGAAAATACCATGGTTTGGTTCAGGTGTGCTTTAGTCTTCAAAGTGGCGTATTTGTTTCTGAACACTTTGAAAAGATCTTTTGCAGCAGATTTGTCTAATGCAATATACCGTTTGATTTCTTGACTATTACTTCCTTGGGCAGTGATTGTGAATCAAAGTATAATGAAATCTTTGACAAATTCAATCTTTTCTCCATTTATCATTATGTTGTTTATTGGTCTAGTTGTGAGGATTTTTTCTTTATGCTGAGATATAATCCACACTGAAGGCTATACGGTCTTTGATCTTCATCAGGAGGTGCTTCAAGTCATCTTCACTTTCAGCAAACAACGTTGTGTCATCTGCATATCACAGGTAGTTAATGAGTCTTCCTCCAATCCTGATGCCACATTCTTCTTTGTATAGTCCAGCTTCTCAGATTATTTGCTCAGCATACAGATTGAATAAGTATGGTGAAAAGATACAACCTTGATGCACATTTTTCTTGATTTCAAACAGGCAGTATCTCCTTGGTCTTTTCAAATGGCTGCCTCTTGGTCTATGTACAGGTTCCTCATGAGCACAATTAAGTGTTCTGGAATTCTCATTCTTCATAATGTTTTCCATAATTTGTTATGATCCACCCAGTTAAACGCCTTTGTATAGCCATTGAAACTCAAATAAGCTTCTGTCTGTTAGTCTCTGCTTTCAGCCAAAATCCATATGACATTAACAGTGATATTCCTCATTCCACATCCTCTTCTGAATCTGGCTTGAATTTTTGGCAGTTCCCTGTGAATGTACTGCTGCAAACATTTTTTAATTATTTTTACAAAAATTTACTTGTGTGTGATATTAATGATACTGTTCAATAATTTCTGCATTCTGTTGCATTACCTTCCTTTGGGATGGGCACCAATATGGATCTCTTCCAGTTAGTTGGCCAGGTACCTGTCTTGTAAACTTCTTGGCATAGATGAGTGTTTCCAGGGTTGTATCCGTTTGCTAAGACATTGCAATAGGTACTCCGCCAATTTCTGGAACCTCAATTCCTTCAATGCAGTTTGGACATCTTTCTTCAGTACCATCAGTTCTTGATCATATGCTACCTCCTGAAATAGTGGAAGGTCAACCAATTCTTTTTGGTGCAGTGACTGTGCATTCCTTCCATCTTCCTTTGATGCATCCTGCATCATTCAATATTTTCCCCATAGAATCCTTCAATATTGCAACTCGAGGCTTGAATTTTTTCTTCAGTTATTTCAGCTTGAGAAATCCTGAGCATGTTTGTCCCTTCTGGTTTTATAACTCAGTTCTTTGCACATTTCATTATAATACTTCACTTTGTCTTTTCTAGCTGTCCTTTGAAATCTTCTGTTCAGATCTTTTATTTCATCGTTTCTTCCATTGCTTTAGCTACTCTCCTTTCAAGAGAAAGTTGAAGAATCTTTTCTGACATCCATTTTGGTCTTTTCTTTCTTTCTTGTCTCTTTAATGACCTTTTGCATTCTTTATATGTGATGTCCTTGATCTCATCTCACAACTCATCTTGTATTTGGTTATTGGTGTTCAATGTATCATATCTATTCTTGATTTGGTCTTGAGATGGTCTCTAAATTCAGGTGGGATATACTCAAGGTTGTGTTTTGGGTCTCATGGACTTGTTTTAATTTTCTTCAGCTTCAACTTGAACTTGCATGGGAGCAATTGATGGTCTGCTCCACAGTCAGCTTCTGACCTTTTTCTGACTGATGATGTTGACCTTCTCCACCATCTATTTCTATAGATGTAGTTGATTTGATTCTTGCATCTTCTGTCTGGTGAAGTCTACATGTATAACTGCTGTTTGTGTTGTTGAAAAATAGTATTTGCAATGAATAAGTTATTAGTCTTGCAAAATTCTATCATATGATCTCTGGCTTTTTTTTTTTTTTTTTTGTATTCCTGAGGCCATATTTTCCAACTATTGATCTTTATTCTTTGTTTCCAACTTTTGCATTACAATCACCAGTAATTTTCAATGCATCTTGATTGTATGTTTGATCGATTTCAGACTGGCAAAATTCTTCATGCTCTTCACCTTTGGCTTTAGTGGTTGATGCATAAATTTGAATAATAGTTGTATTAACTGCTCTTCCTTGTATGAGTATGGATACTATCCTATAACTGACAGCATTGTACTTTAGGATAGATCTTGAAAGGTTCTTTTGGACTATGAATGGGACATCATTCCTCTTCAATTTGTCATTCCCCACATAAAAACAAACAAATAAAAAATAACACCTCACTGCCGTCAAGTCAGTTCCAACTCATAGTGACCCCTTTTTGGGTTTCCAAGACAGTATCTCTATGGAAGTAGATTGCCCAGTTTTCCTTCCGAGGAGTGGGATAGTAGACTATATTATTGTCCTATTCAGAACGGCCAATAATGGTCCATTTCAGCTCACTAATGATGAGGATATTGATCTTTATGCATTCTATTTCATTTTTCACAACTTCCAATTTTCCTAGAAAATTTTCCAATTTTCCTTCATATGTTCCACATTCCAATTTTAATGGATGTTTGCAGCTGTTTCTTCTCATTTTGTGTCATGCTCCATCAGCAAATGAAGGTCCCAAAAGCTTTATTCCATCTTTATCATTAAGGTTGTCTCCACTTTGAGGAGGCAGCTCCTCCCTAGGCATGTTTTGGTGCCTTCTAACCTGAGGGCTCATCTCCCAGCACTGTATCAGACAGTGTTCCTCTGCTGTTCATAAGGTTTTCACTGGCCAGTTTTTTCAGAAGCAGATCACCAGGTCTTTCTTCCTAGTCTATCTTGGTCTGGAAGGTCCAATGAAACCTGTCCACCATGGGTGACAATGCTAGTGTTTTAAATACTTGTCGCATAGTTTCCAACTTCACAGCAACATGCAATCCACCACATTACTACAAACTGACAGACAATTGGTAGAGAGCTGCCTTGTGATCTAGCAATTCTACTCCATGGTATATGCCCTTGAGATCTAATAGAAGAGACACAAACAGACATATGCACACCTCTGTTCATTGCAGCACTATTCATAAAAGACAAAAGATGGAAACAAATTAAGTGCCCATCAAAAGATGAATGGATAAACACACAATGGAATGCTACACAGCCATAAAGAATAGTGAGTTCCCAAAACATCTTGAAACATGGATGAAGCTAGAGGACATTGTTCTGAGTGAAATAAGTCAATCACAAATGGATAAACATTGTATGATCTCATTGTTATAAAATGACAAGAAAAGCTACATATAGAGAGTCATTGGTGGTTTCCAGGGGGGTTGGTGATTCATTCTATACACACTAGTCATTTTTTACTTTTGGTGATGGAAAAGGTAGCACCAAATATGTTGTTGTTGTTAGGTGCTGTCAAGTTGCTTCTGACCCATAGCGACCCCATGCACAGCAGAACGAAACACTGCCCGATCCCACGCCAGCTCCATGATCCTTGCTATACTTGAGCCCATTGTCGCAGCCACTGTGTCAATCCATCTTGTTGAAGGCCTTCCCCTCTTTCATCGACCCTCCACCTTACCAAGCAT
>NW_006921979.1:2955633-2957609 GCF_000298275.1 Orycteropus afer afer | reverse complement strand
ATGATCCACACAATCAAATGCCTTTGCATAGTCAATAAAACACAAGTAAACATCTTTCTGGTATTCTTTGCCTTGAGCCAAGATCCATCTGACAACAGCTATGATATCCCTTGTTCCACGCCCTCTTCTGAATCGAGCTTGTACCTCTGGAAGTTCTCTGTCAATATACTGCTACAACTGTATATTGTAACTACTATTATTAATACTTTTGTTATTTTTACTATTATTCTTTGTTCTTCCCCTCCCAGGTCTTAGTTTCAGCTTTTTTCTTTTCCCTGTTCCTGGTTGCAAAATTTTTTTTTCTTCTTCTTTTCTCGAGGTTTACCCTGTTCCTTGTTTTTCTTTTTGCATTTTTCCCATTTTTTTCTTCATTAGTCTCCTTCTCTGCCTTTTTTCTCTTATTGCCCTATTCCCAGATATTGCAGGTTTTCTTGTTTCTTCCACTGACCTTCTTGTTTGTCCAGAGGGCGCAGCCATTTTGAATGTTTACAAGCAGCGGCCATTTTGGATATTTACAGTGACCGAGAGTGCAACCATTTTGAATGTTTACAAGTGGCAACCATTTTGGATTTTAAAGTGATAGCATTCTCATTCAGATTCCAGGGACCTAAGAACAGGCAGTGAGGTGGGAAGCAGGGAGAAGACAAAAAAAGGCAAAGGGAACTGGAACAGATCGAGGAGTCAGCCGCAGGGACCCAGGTGAAGAGAGGGAACCCAGGCCACACCCTACAAGGTGCAAGGTGGGAAGGCAGGGAGAGGACAGAAAAGGCAAAGGGGATAGGAACAGATCGAGGAGTCAACTGCAGGGAGCCTGTTGAGGAGAGGAAACTCAGGCTACCCCCCACAAGCAGCAAGGCAGGAAGCAGGGAGAGGACAGAAAAGGAAAAGGGGACTGGAACAGATCAAGGAGTTAGCCGCAAGGATCCAGGTAAGGATGGTTGGAGGGGTTTCCAACAGCTAAGGGAGACAAACTTGTCTGTCGGTTTGTCCTACTGTGGTGACGTGTCGCTGTGAGTCTTGAGGCTGTGCCACTGGTGTTTCAAACCCAGTGGGGTGCACCTGTTACACAGGTATCAGCCCAGCTTACAGGCTGAGACAGACTAGGAAGAAGGAGGAGGTCATCCACTTCTCAAAGAATTAGCCAGGGAAAACCTTGTGAATAGCACCAAATATAGGAGATGCATATATAGCTTAATCAAGATTAGTGATGCCACTAGGTTGTACACACATACACATACAAAAAAATATATTTAGGTAAATGCTATGTTTTTTATAATTTTGCAACAACAACCAAAATATACATGTGTATTTATATGTGTTTTATGTATACATGTGTGTATGTATATATGTATAAATATGTGTGTACAAGTGTGTGTGTACAAATAAGTGTCACAGAAACTGGTACTTCTTAGATATAACCAATCACCTCATGGGATCAGTTTCCTTGCTTTGAGCACTTAGGGCCATAGTCCCATGGAGCAACTGGGTCAATTGACATAACACAGATCATAAAGTTTATTTTCTACATCCCAGTCCAGTGAGTAGCATCTGAGGTCTTAAAAGCTTATCGGTAACCATTTAAGATACAGCTATTGGTCCCTACTCATCCAGAACAAAAAATAAAGAAGGAAACCCAAAACTCAGAAAAGGAACCAGTCTACAGGACTAATTGTTTACATGAATCATGGCTTTTTTCACCCTGAGACAAGAAGGTACCACCTACCAAATGTTCTGATCAGGACCACTATAGATGGACCCTGAGAGGGGAAAAATATGGAACAGTACTTGAAATTTTAAAAAAGTATGGATTTTCAGAGTTCCGGCAAGATGGCGGACTAGGCAGAAGGACTGCACAGACCCTCTTCAACAAAGAAAAGGGAAACCAATTAACGCAGACACAGAAGATAATCTTGGACCCCTGAGCCTTGAAGGGAAGGATACAAAAGTGCTAAACCCCAACTAGCAGAAGAATTTGC
>NW_006921979.1:2949965-2952305 GCF_000298275.1 Orycteropus afer afer | reverse complement strand
CTAGCTGCCCTTCAGGTCTGGAATTGAACCCACACCTGTGGTTACCAGCCAAACAATGTACAGGCATGTGAGTTAAACATTTACCTCAAGTAGGCACACGCCCTGGGGGGAACAATCATGGGAGAAGGAAGGGCTGCTTATGCACAGAGAGACAGCTCAGGGGGCAGGAGTGTAAGGAGGGATGGTCACTGGGAAGAGGTAACTATGGGGAGGAAATGGAAGGGGAGCTGTTGCATTGTGGTAAACTGTTGTCAATGACATGAGACAAAGTATATGTGAACTGCTGTATGGAAAGTCAATTTGCTTTGTAAATCTTCACCCAAATCACAATTAAAAAAAAAAAAATTGTGGATTTACTGGACCTACTGAGACAGGAGTAATCCCTGAGACTAGTATCCTGGGTATTCTTTAAGATTTGAACAAAACTATCCCCTAAAGTCACTTTTTAGCTAAATAGCAGGTTAGCCCATAAAGTAATAAATATCATCCTTGAGTGCTCGTGCTCATTTATAAAAACACCTGCACGAGACCAAATAGTCAACAAATTCTCTAGAGCACAGATGAGAAGATTAGTGGCTCTGAGACTAGGTTAATGGGAATGGAACAACTGGAACAGAAATAACGAGACTGTTGATACAATGTGAAGAATGTAACCAATATCACTGAATAATATGTGTAGAAATTGTTGAATGGGGACCTGTTTTGCTGTGTACACTTCTACCAAAAACACAATAAAATTCAAAAAAACAAAATACAACCAAATATCAAAATGGCATATATAATGTTCCCTTTTTGCAAAATTTCTGTTTTGCAGAACAAATGTATTAGACGTAATCTTTGTGCACCTTCTCAGATTTCCTCTACTGCTTCTTTTTTCTTAAAGTAACCCCAACACCCCTATGTACCCTACAGTGATTGCTATGTTTGCTGAGCTCCCTGAGCTGGCTGGTGTTCCACTTGGAACTCTGGGCCTGTATGGCCATCAGACTCCCTTCATGGAGCCCTAGTGGCATCGAGTGAACATTCTGTTTCTAGATTAGGATGAAATGCCACACTCTGAGGCATGGGAATTAACTTCCTGGATGGCTGCCAAGAGGTTAGAAAAAAATGCTCAACTACTAGCCAAAATTTGAACTCACACAGAAATGCCTCAGAAGTCAGGCCTAGTAGCCTTGAAAGCCCTATGCAGTACTGTGCTACTCTGTACACATGGCGGCGCCATGAATCAGAATTGACTGATTGCAACTAAGAACAACAACCTCCCTATGGGATGAAACTTGACCAGTGGGAAACGAAAGCAGGAGGGAAGCAGAAAATCCCTTCTCCTTTCTCCTTGCAGGGGACTACTCACAATCACAGTTTCTTGTAGCCTTTCTGGAGGCTCCTACATACCAGTATACACGCCTGCCAAACTGTTTACCGTTGTAATCACATCACATTGCTTTGCATCTTTTTGCCTCACTTCCATTTTTTGTCCTCATTCTCACCATCCTTGGCATACATTTACCAAATAAAGTAGCCACACTTTAATCCTTGCCTCTGGTTCTCCTCTCTGGAAGACCCAGGCTAAGACCACAAGCAAACTGTTGTTGTTATGTGCCGTTGAGTCGGACCCGACTCATAGCAACCCCTTCTTGGGTTGCCGAGGCAGTATCACTACAGAAATAGATTACCCAACCTTCCTTCCGAGGAGTGGCAGGTGGGTTTGAACCACCAGCCTTCTGGTTAGCAGTCAAGTGCCTTAGGCACTATGCTACCAGAGCTCCCACAAGCAAACTAGATGTTGAATATATACATATTTAGTGACTGTGTATACACTGGCTCTATGGTTACTAACCAAAAGGTCAGTGATTCAAACCTACTAGCTGTTCAACAAGAGAAAGATGAGGCAGTCTGCTTCCATAAAGATTTATACCCTTCGAAACACTATGTTGTTGTTGTTATGTGCCATTGAGTCAGACCTGACTCATAGCGACCCCTCCTTGAGTTTCCAAGGCAGTATCACTACAGAAGTAGATTGCCCAACCTTCCTTCCGAGGAGTAGCTGGTGGGTTTGAACCACCAGCCTTCTGGTTGGCAGTCAAATGCCTTAGTCACTATGCTACCAGAGCTCCCTGGAAACACTATAAGGCAGTTCTACTCTGTCCTTTAGAGTCTCTGTGAGACAGAATCAACTCAGTGGCAGTGGGTTTGGGTTTGGTTTTTTGGGTATATGCACATAAATACACCTAAGTCTTTGTTTGTAAATGCATAGGAGCTCTGGTAGCATAGTGGCTAAGACACTTGCCTGCTAACCAGACGGCTGGCGGTTCAAACCCACCAGCCACTCCTCGGAAGGAA
>NW_006921979.1:2947380-2949420 GCF_000298275.1 Orycteropus afer afer | reverse complement strand
GATTGCCCAACCTTCCTTCCAAGGAGTGGCTGGTGGGTTTGAACCGCCAGCCTTCTGGTTAGCAGTCAAGTGCTTTAGCCACTATGCTACCAGACTCTAATATTGTCTATATTCACCCTTTCAGTTGTTTCCTTTGTTGTGTTGGGAGCATGCGGGACAAACCAGAAGAACTGCAGAAAAGCAAAACTAAAGCAGGCCCACTGCCATCTAGTTGATTCCAACTCATGGCGACCCTATGGGACAGAGTAGAACTGCCCCCACAGGGTTTCTAAGGCTGTACATCTTTACAGAAGCAGACTGCCACATCTTCCTTCCAGAGTGGCTGGTGGGTTTAAACTGCTGACCTTCTGGTTCGCAGCTGAATGCCTTAACCACTGCACCATCAGAACTAGAGCTGGTGAAACTACCTCAAGTCTGTATAACTACAAAAACTCTCACCCTCAAAGGTCTTGATTTGTAAGATAATAAATGGGTCCTTTGTTTAAGTCACTTTAAAGTGAGTATTCCTTTAATTACTACAAAAGCATTCTATATAATTATATATACACACAAGTGTGTGTGTATAAATATATAATCCTGTATAATATATATACATGCATATGTATAGTCTGTATATACATCCAGATAGCATATTGTCATATATCTCACCAGAGACTAAGGTAATGTTTGTTTTCTTTCTCTTCATGTCTCCTAACATGGTACCTGCACATAGTAGGAGCTCAACAAATAGTCATTGAATTGAACTGACTAGATATATTAATCTCAGTCTGCAAAGTAATGTTAAATATTGCACATCCAATAATGGTAAGGGGGGATGGTACTAGCAGGGAAGGAAGGGTATACAAAATAAAATCTGAATCAGTTCACGTTCAAAAATCTTATCAATCACCAAATTGTATTATTAAGTCATTGTCAAATTGCAGTGCCCAAAGACAATAGAAAACTGCAGTGAGAATTGAAAGATCAGACACCTGTTACTATATTATTTCTAGATATAACCAACTGAACGTAACTTTAAAAAGAATTCTGTATTCCCCCAAAACTATTGCCCTGAGATCATCTTCAAACTAAAAATATCCCCTAAAATCTACTTGAAACCAAACAATTGTTTAACCTTAGCTAGTAAAGAATGTCAACCTTGCGTATTATGCTCTTTTAAGATATATTTATATGGAATGAGATTGACAACATTGACTAGAAAGATTAGATCAGAAATTTAGGGGACAGTGAGCTTATGTTAATGGGGAAGAACACTCAGAAAAGGAGGGTGAGAATGGTTGTACAACTCCAAGAATGTAATCCATGTCACTGAATTGTACATGGAGAAACTGTTGGATTGGTGTATGTTCTGCTGTGTATATTCTCAACAACAAAAATAAAATATTTTAAAAAAGAATAAGAAGAATTCTACTTGGTAAGGTAATCCTAGTCCTTGAAAAGAAAAATATCAATAAGACATTAAGGCAACAGAACTTGAAAAGTCACCATCAAAGAGTTGAGGTTGGTGGTGAAAACAGCAGCTATAGTTGAAAGCTCCTATTCTGTGACCTAGATCAAAGCCCTGCCCAAAAGTATGACAACAAAATTTCGCCAACTTTACAGACATGAATGGGGAAAAGATTTGACACCGGCAAATTATATTCATTTATCTTCTGAGTTCTGGGGATTCAGGAAAAACAAAACAAAAACTCACTGCCCTTGAGTGGAATCCCACTTACAGTGACCCCTCCTTGGGTTTCTGAGGCAGTATCACTATGGAAGTAGATTGCCCAACCTTCCTCCTTCCAAGGAGTGGCTGAGTGGCTGGTGGTTTGAACCGCCAGCTTTCTGGTTAGCAGTCAAGTGCCTTAGGCACAATGCCACCAGAGCCCCTGGGGATACAGTAGTGAAGAAAAATCAAACTCACCAGCATCGAGTAGATTCCAGCTCACAGCGACCACCACTGGTTTCCGGAAGCTATAATTCTTTGTTGTTATATTCTTTGTTTTTGTTATGTGCCGTCAAGTCAAGTCAGACCCAACTCATAGTGACCCCTCCTTG
>NW_006921979.1:2943498-2946861 GCF_000298275.1 Orycteropus afer afer | reverse complement strand
TGTTATGTGCCGTCGAGTCAGCCCTGACTCATAGCGACCCCTCCTTGGGTTTCCGAGGCAGTATCACTACGGAAGTAGGATTGCCCAACCTTCCTTCTAGTCCCTTTCAAATCATGCTTAATGGTTTCCTCACACCCACCAAACGAGTTAGTCTGGTTGTCTGGTCAACTGAGCCTGAAGCTCTTGGGATAGAGCCCAGTAATCTGATTTTCTTCAAAGTTCTCCAGATGGTTCTGATGATCAGTCAGCCTGCTTCAGTCCTTTCTCCTTAACCTCCCACCAAGATTTGAGTTCTTTTTCCCAAAATCTTATTCCCTTCATTCCAATGTGGTGTTATTAGCTCAAATTAATGTATTATGTTAACTAGTTCACTTCATGGTACTAATACTAATTGTTGTTATGTGCCATCAAGTCAGACCCGACTCATATCCACCCCTCCTTGGGTTTCCGAGGCAGTATCACTACGGAAGTAGATTGCCCAACCTTCCTTCCGAGGAATGGCTGGTGGGTTTGAACCGCCAGCCTTCTGGCTAGCAGTCCAGTGCCTTAGGCACTACGCTACCAGAGCTCCTACTAATACTAATAGTGTCTGATATTTGCAGAGTGCATTTGTACTTACGCAGCATTTTCACAGAGACTTGCCATTTTATTCACACTACTACCCTGTGACAAAGGCAGGGCAGGTTTACTTTTCCTCTTTTCCTATTGAAGAGACTAAACTTTGGAAATGTTAAGCCCTTTGCCCAGGGCCATTCGGCTAGGAAGAGCAGAGTCAGCATGAGGAACCTGGCAACCCCTCAGTAATGCTGTTTCCCCTGTACCTTTAGCCTGTTGTCTATAGATAACAATTTGAACCATTTTAATAACATTTAATTATATAACTCTAATGATGCTGATGCCAAGCTCTAGAGCAGACTGGTGGAAAAGAATTCCTGGAGCAGGTCTGTCTTTGGTCTCTTAAGTCAACTAGATAGATTGTCGACTCCAACTTCAAGTAAAGCCAATACTGTTAGAATTACTATCAAGTAATAGATACCAAAAAAACAAACCCACTGCCATCAAGTCATTTTTGACTCATTACAACCCCCATTGGGTTTCTAAAGCCCAATCTACTTTATGGAAGTAGATTGCCTCATCTTCCTTCCATGGAGCAGCTGGTAGGTTCAAACACCCTGCGTTTTGGTTAGCAGCCCAGTGCCTTAACCATGGTGCCATTAGAGCTCCTTTAAGTAATAGATATATCACTGATTAAGTAATATGGCCCATAGGCCAGTGTTTATTGGCAGCGGGGGTGCCTTCTGTCCTTTTAAGTGCTGGGGCTGGCTCCTTCTCAGCAGCCAACTTCCCTTCTCCCCACCTTCACATACCCCTCCACTCAAGAGTCAGCACCCGGTTAACAGCACTGTGGGTTTCTCCCCTCTCCCCATACTTGATATTGCTACACACTGCCCTCAAGTCGAATCTGACTCATAGCGACCCCTCCTTGGGTATCCGAGCTGGTATCACTATGGAAGTAGATTGCCCAATCTTCCTTCCGAGGAGTGGCTGGTGGGTTTGAACTGCCAGCCTTCTGGTTAGTAGTCAAATGCCTTAGGCACTACACTACCAGAGCTATAGTGACCATGTAAGTTACTGCTCAAATCAGAACAATTCTGAAAGAAAAATCAGACATTATTAATAATTATGCCAGGACCACAGGTGTAAACCAGGACACTACTTATCATCACCAAATAAGGTATTAAAACTCTTCAAAAATAACTGACTGAATTATTGTTTGTTTTTCTTCCTTGGTCTGATAAAGGTATCAATATATACAGTTGCATCTTGTTACTGTTGTTAGCAGCTACGAAATCAGCTCCTGACTCAGAGCAAACTCATGCACGATACGATGAGACTGTTGTGATCATAGGATTTTCACTGGCTGATTTTTTGGAATTAGATCATCAGGGCTTTCTTCCTACTCTGTTTTAGTCTGAAAGCTCCGCCAAACCTGTTCAGCATCACAGCAACATGCCAGGCTCCGCTGACAGACTGGTGGTGGCTATGTATTTGGTATACCGACTGGGAATCAAACCTATATCTTTTGCATGGAAGCTGAGAATTCTTACACACAAAAGAAAATATTCCTGAAAAATTACGTTTCATGGACAAAATTTCAACTGTATAGGAAAACTAACTAGTGAGGAAACAAGAATTCTTTGGAAATGTAACATTCTTTTGCAACATGCCTTGTCACTTCTTAAATAAAGTTGTAACATTTAAATGTTCTGTAATGGTTTAACACTGTGTGGTAATATATATTGGCCACTACATAGCAGCATATTTACTTCTGACAGAAACCCTGTGGAGTAGCATAATATGGAACACACCCAGACAGGAATCTGCCCTGTAAAGGTGTTTTATTGTAACATACACTACCCTCTACCCTAGCAACAAAATCTTTATTTAGATGAAGTTTACTTTGTTCTTTTAATATTGGAAAATAACATGTGTTCATCATAAAAAAAAATTAAAATATAGAAAAGTAGAAAGCAGGAAAATAAATCACTCATAACTTCACTTCATAAATAACCATTAGCATTATGGAATATTTATATACAAATCTGGGCATTTATACAACTCTTTTTTTTTTAACTTAGACATGATCATATTACATATAAGATGTATCCCGCTTTTTATTTATATCTATCTCCCCATAATGTTATGAATCATCTATAAACTGAATTTTTCATTAACACACAGCTAACTAGAAAGTCAGTGGTTCAAACCCATCAGCCGCTCTGCAGAAGGAAGATAGGGCAATCTACTTCCATTAAGATGTACAACCTTGGAAACCCAGTGGGGTCACTGTGAGTTGGAACCTACTCGATGGCAGTGGGGTTTTCTTTGTTGTTGTTGCTGTTTGTTTTGGAATCTATCGTGTGGAAATTATCTCATTTACTTAATCACTGCCAGAGTGTAAGATGTTTAGGTTGTTTCCAATGTTTTATTATAAATAATGCCACAATGAACACCTTATATTAAAAGCTGTTTCTGTAGTTTGTGTTATTTCTTGAAGCTAGATTCCAGAAACTGAAATTATTATCTTAAATTCATGAACATATTTAAGGCTCTTGTTACATATTACTAAATTGCCTGGTAACAGGTGTTTATCCAGTTTATGCACCTATCAACAATGAATGAGTGTGACCATTTTAGCATAATCTTACCAGCACTATTTTCAATAGCAAGAATTTAAATATAATTATAGAGTTCCGGCAAGATGGTGGACTAGGCAGAAAGACTGCACAGACCCTCTTCAACAAAGAAAAGGGAAACCAATTAACACAGACACAGAAGATAATCCTGGACCCCTGAGCCTTA
>NW_006921979.1:2934440-2940577 GCF_000298275.1 Orycteropus afer afer | reverse complement strand
ATATGAGTTGAACATTTACCTGAGGTAGATACACTCCTTGGAGAGAACAATCATTGAGAAAGAAGGGCTGCCTATGCACAGGGAGACAGCTTAGGAGGAAGGAGTCCATAGAGGAATGGACACTGGAAAGAGGTAACTATGGGGAGGAAGTGGGAGGGGAGCTGTTGCATTGTGGTTAACTGTGGTCAACGTCATGAGACAAAAGTATATGTAAACTGCTATATGGAAAGTGAATTTGCTCTGTAAATTTTCACCCAAATCACAATAAAAAAAAAAAGAATTTAAATATAATTATAAAAGCAACAAAATAGTGATGTTCAGTGGGATCCTGACGTTAATTTTCATCCTCATCAGGAACTGGCAAAACCCTGAGTCAGAGAGGCAGCTAAGGCAATGTTCTCAGTCCTGTCAGCGTGTGTCCTAATCCATGTTCATAGTTTTGGTTTCCTGATTGTGTTCCTCAGTGTTATAATGTTAAATCTTTTCAAGCAGACCATTGTGGAAGCTGAAGCAGATACTATTGCAATTTGAGAAACATATAACCTGTTCAGTGTCACACAGCTAATAAGGAGCCAAACCCTTTCTGATTAAAAAACCTCACATCTTTCCATTAATGTGCTTTTACCTGGAGTTAGAGGCTTAAAGGCATTCAGGAAAAAGAAGAAGGATGAACCTGAAAGTTTTACTAAAACAGCAGCCACTAAGTAATAGAGTTGCCTTAACCAGATTGCACTAAGCACTAACAACACAAAAACAATCACTTCATATGAATAGATTATACTTTCACATTTTTATGACAACTCCTACTTATCTGTAGTGTAGTACCTAAGGCACTTGACTGCTAATCAGAAGGCTGGAGGTTCAAACCCACCAGCCCCTCCTTGGAAGGAAGATGAGACAATCTACTTCCGTAGTGATACTGCCTCAGAAACCCAAGGAGGGGTCGCTTTGAGTCGGGTCCAACTCGACAGCACATAACAACAACAACATATCCACAGATTGGTTCTTTGAAGTACTATGTTACCTGAGAGGTAACATATCTCTCACTGCCATCGAGTTGAATGTGACTCATAGGGACCCCTCCTTGGGTTTCCAAGGCAGTTTCAGTACGGAAGTAGATTGCCCAACCTTCCTTCTGAGGAGTTGCTGGTGAGTTTGAACCGCCAGCCTTCTGGTGAGCAGTCAAGTGCCTTAGGCACTATGCCTTCATTCAAACCTATAATAGGATCCCAGCTATAGGTGTGAATAAGATTTGAAGACACAAATACATTCTTGAAATATAAAACGTTCGGGAAAATAAGTTACATTTTGCATGGAAACAAAAGTAACGTTAAAGACTAACAAAGTTTTGCTGTCCATATTGAATGTGGAAGAAACACTGTTGAGGTTTTCAAAAGCTTTTGTTTGAATCATGAAGAAGTCTTAGAAAAGGACTGTTTCTAACATAGCCAGAGTGACAGGGATGCTGACAGATGCTGCAGTCTTCTTCCTTTGCTGGGATTCAAATACCACTTATCCCTATTCTTGATAGGCCTGAATGCTTGGCTTCACCTGCCTGTGACTCACATTTGTAAATAATTAATATGTGTGTTAAAAAATATTTTGTGCAGCAACACATACTTTCATTTTGAATGAAAAGTGTACACACTCCCCAACAATTTTCTCAAAAACTTAATCTTTATCCTGGGAACAGTCATGCATCAAAACCCCAGGAGAAGCAAATATAACTAAAATACTTTTATGATCACTTTCCTTAAGAAACAGACATTGGGAAAAACAGCTCCATCTGTCTTCTTCTTCCTCTTTCCCATGTATCAGGGAAGACCTTAGCTAAGGTCTGGTCTTCCGCTGTGTCCTAGAAACCCTGGTCCTGGCTCTGGAAGCAAGCAAGTGGATGCTGACGATTGTTGCAAATATGCAGACCTAGAATTTAGAAATAACTGTCAGTCCAAGTGTGAGAAGCTTAGAGAAAGAGGAGATGGTGGTCAATGAGGAAAAAGGAAAAATATAGAAAGTGGGAGAAAATGAGAGGAATGGATACTGATAGAGGACGAAAATGGCAGGCAAGTCACAGCAGATATATAAGATTCACCTATTTCAGAAGGAAATTAAGCTCCTGAACAGATCCCTGGGCTGTGGTGAAGGCGAATGAATTGACTTATTTCTAAGGGCACTGAACTATTGAGTGAGTCTGAGTCATGAGATATAAAGTATGGCAAGAAATACACAACACACACACACACACACACAAATAAGCTTCAGACAGCCTATTGCTTTGTGTTTATAATAACTACACACTCTGCTAGACAGCAAGCATTCTACATATCTTGACCTGTGGTTTCTCCTGTTTTTCATCTACTAAAGCGATTTAGTAGCTCAGGCACTTACATTTGCAAATCTTTAGAAATAAATGTTATCATCAGTCTAGCTACATTGCTGGATGTGACCATTTGGCTCCTGAACTCACTTAGCCATCCTAGTGATCAATGAATTTCTAGTATTGACTTTCCCTGAAAAGTGAAGTAAATATTTAGTAAAGGAAACAGTAGGGGATTCAGATAGGTGGGAATGGAGAATGCACAGTGTGCTATATAGGACATGAAGGGGGCAGATTGGCTAACACATATAAGAGAGATGGCTCTTTCTTTCTGACCATGACCTGCCAATGACACTGAACTTCTTGCAGTTCCCTAAGTACACTGAATTGTTTCATACCTTTGCATTAATGCTGCTTCATTATAGCAGATAGTAATCTCTCCCTGCCTGACCAATAATTTGTTTATATGCCTACTCCTCCCAGACTGCACAGTGAATTCCTTGAAGGCAGAGATAGCATCTTACTCATCTTTGTATCTCCAATTCCAAGCACCAGGCTTGGTTCGTAGTTGTGATGCAATATTTTTTTGTTGGATGAAGGGACCAAATGTCTCAAATACATTTTTTCAAAAATCTATGAAACTTTGTTTACTTATGAAACATTCCTAGAGGTGATAGGGCAAGTGGAATGCATTGTTTTGTGCTCAAAATCCCTTCGATGATTGTGGTAGTCAATGGAAACTAGTGATTTATGTAATCTGATTCTTTTATTTTACTGAACCTGTGGAGTTGGACGTAGACTAGAGGGTAAACCTACCAACTAAAGAAAGGAGAGGTGCATGTGAGTACTTCACACAAAACCAAAAACCAAACCCACTGCAATCAAGTCAATTCCAACTCATAGTAATCATATAGGACAGAGTAGAACTGCCCCCATAGGGTTTCCAAGGCTGTAAATATTTACAGAAGCAGACTGGCACTTCTTTCTCCCACAGAGTGGCTGGTGGGTTCAAACCACCTGCCTTTTGGTTAGCAGTCAAACACTTTAACCACTATGCCACCAGAGCTCCTTGTACTTGACACAAGAAATGATAAATAGATTCAAATAAAAGTTACTGAAAATTCACATTTTTGTAATTAATTCTAAAGTAGGAGTTCCTAACTTGGGGGTCTACAGATCCTTAGCAAGTCCAAGGATGAATTCCAGACAGGCATATCCATGAACCACAAAAATGTCAAAGATAAAATTATACATATGAGCATGTGCATTTTTGGAAGGGAGGTGATCCATAGCTCTCATTAAATTTTCAAAAGGATCTATGATCCAAAAACAATACAGTTCATTATTCCAAAGAGATATTTGCAAAAGCATGAAAAGAAAAATGCATAAGGATGTTCATCACAGCAATAAGACAGTGAGAAACTGGAAAGCATCCAAATGGACATACATAAGACAGTATGCTGTGCAGCAGACATGTCACAGCATATTGTTGTCTGAGAGATGTTACCATACAGCATATGTGTTATGGTCCCATTTATGGAATATATTATGCTTGTGTATTTAGGCATAGAGTGTGCCTGGAAAGACAATCACACTATTAACTTATTGTTGATTGATGGGATCTGGGATGTTTTTTCCTTCCTTTCAGTACTTTCTGAATTATTTGAATGCTTACAGTGAGCGTGTCATTTTAACAAAATAATAATACTAAGTTTAAAATTTGGAGGGGGGATTTAGAAAACTATAAGGAAGGCAGAACTATAATGACAACTAATAGAAACTTGAAAATTATAAAACTTAAAGATGGTTTCAACGAGACCACTGCTCTTTTCCAAGTAGGATATGGGATGAACAGAGTGGGACGAACTGCAACACTGACCCAGCATGGCAGTTCCTATGTCCTACTTTAAGTATATTCAAAGGGAACCAGTCTTTTCAGCTCCATCTAGTGCATCCTGAACTAATCTTTCTGTGAAGACACAGAGCTCTGTACAAGAATAAAACACGTGCATGAAAGGTAGAGATAGTTATATATTTATATATATATATAAATGCAAACGATGAACTGCCCTCGAGTCAGATCCAGCTCATAGCAACCCCTCCTTGAGTTTCCAAGGCGGTATCACTACAGAAATAGATTGCCCAACCTTCCTTATGAGGAGTGGCTGGTGGGTTTGAACTGCCAGTCTTCTGGTTAGCAGACAAATGCCTTAGGTACTATGCCACCAGAGCTCCTATTTATATATATATATAGTTATGTTATATATAAAAATATAGCTATATTATATAAAAATAGTTACATTATCATGAATGGTTGCACCAGTCAGCCTGGTATGTGGCATGACCGGTTCATGGAATAGCTCATGCTGCTCAAGATCTGAATCTGATTAGAATCTTCTTTCCTCCTAAACAGACAAAGACCCACTTTTAACCTTATGTTTGAAATGTGAAACGTTCATTCATGAGATTCAAACTCTTCTCAGAAAGACTAGTTATGGTTACATATTTGCGGTGAGTAGGTGCTGCCCCTTTCAATATTTCTAAATTGAGTTCTTTGTTGGGTGCCCCAGAAGTTTTTGCATCTTGGGTAATGCATCACAGTAATATGTGAGATGAGCAAGATGCATGCTTTTCTTTTGTCAAGTGGAAAAAGGATAATTATAAAAGGGAAAGGCAGATTAATTTTAGAAAAAAGTACATACATATAAGAAAGTCGTGTGTCTGGAAAATGATTCACCTAAAATTGTCCATGGCCATATAAGTTCCAACAACAGCAATGCATGCAACGTATACCTTCTGAAAACTCTAAAGTATCCCCGGTGTATATACATACACTTCAGTTTGAAGTCCATTGCTTTCGTCCCCCCCATTTATTCATAAATGTGTGAAAACAAACCCCAATGTAGTGGCCAAGCTGACTAGAACTTTGATCTTCTGACTTACAGACTAATTGGTTTTAGTTCACTGCTACATTGCCTTCTATTGTGACTTTGATACATCTTTTCACCTCTTTGAGGTTCATCTTTCTCATCAGCAAAATGAGAGGGGTAAACTAGAAGATCTCTATGCTGGATATTTCTCCTTTGTCTCTCCAGGCCCACTCTCCACCCTGCTCTGGGCCCTGAGAGTCTGATATGTATGAACCACATCCATGGGCTTCCTCAAGCTCTGGCTTCTGGTTGGGTGCAGCTAGAATGGGAGGCACTGGCTGGAGATCGGAGAGCAGAAGGGGAGTAAGATTGGATCATTTCTTTCCCTGGTTCACCTGCTCTATTATTGTGGGTTGGTTATGTCCTGCCCCATGAGGGTCACATTCCTTTCATTCAGCTACCCTCTCTGGATTCCATTAACTTCTCCCCACCCCACCCCCCTCACCCCTTCAGAACAGGAAGTTGTAACCATTTCCCAGATAATTCCACCTCCAAACTCCTGCCCCACCATTTCCATGTTTAAACTGAATCTTTTCTCTAGGAACGGAGAGGGACCAGAGGCAACTCAACTAAACATTCTTTATTTCCTTCCTTACCCCTTAAAACACTTTTTGGACAGGTCTCTGAAAGGAAAGTTAATGATGTCACTCTAAACATATTTCAAAATCTTGGCCCAGCTAAATTTCAAAGTAAGCAAAATAAACAAAGAATTTAAAGTGAGAATGATTCTTTCAAAAAAAAAAATTAAAACATTTTCTTTTGAAAAGTTTTAGACTTAAGAAAAGTTGCACAGAAGAACTAGATGGTGCCTGGCTACCACTGTCATCCACTTGGAAGGGATGTAGGAGATCCTGGATAGAGAGGGAGAACAATGTGGAACAAAACTCAAA
>NW_006921979.1:2931703-2933855 GCF_000298275.1 Orycteropus afer afer | reverse complement strand
TATCTCCTTAGTCTCCTCAAGTCTATGACAATTCTTTAGTCCTTCTTCATATTTTATTACTTTGACACTTCTGAAGAGATAGCATGACCCTCAATTAATGTTTTTCTGGTATTTTCTCATGACTAGAGATTGTACATTTAAGGAAAGAATATCACAGAAGTGAGTTTGTGCCCTTATTGGTGCATCATATTAATAGTGCATGATGTCAATGTGACTTATGAGTTAACTTTGGTCACTTGTTTTATCTGGCATTGGCCAGATTTTATCTCTACAGTTATTCTTTTTCCCTTTGTAATTAAAATTATCTTGGGGGAGATACTTTGAGATTTTACAAATATCCTGTTTCTCATAATAATTTAATTCACTACTTTTATTGCCCACTGATGATTCTTACCTGTAGCAATTATTATTGTGATGTTTGGCTAATGACAATTTTATATTTCCACATTCCTTCTATACTTGTTAAAGAAGACCTGTTTCTTCTCCCAATTTATTTGTTTATTCAGATGTTTATTTATATCAGTATGGATTAAGGAATATTTATTTTATTTTTGAGGTTATAATCCCATAGCGTAGTGCCTAAGGCACTTGACTGCTAACCAGAAGGCTGGCGGTTCAAACCCACCAGCCACTCCTCGGAAGGAAGGTTGGGCAATCTACTTCCGTAGTGATACTGCCTCGAAAACCCAAGGAGGGGTGGCTATGAGTCAGAGGCGACTCGACGGCACATAACATCAACACAACAACATCATTGGTTATTTTTTAACTCAACTTGTTCATTGAAAATTCCACCAAGTTGGTACCTGTGTCTTTTCAACATGTCTCCATCATGTTTTAGTACTTCCTTACTTTTGGCAACATAAGATGTTCCAGGAATGTCTTATATTTTCTCTGGAAAGCAATCATTCCTCCAGCGAGCCCATATCCCTGTGAAAAACACATTTTCTAACTAGTTACAATATTTGTTTCTGCCTTTCTGTCTCTAGCCCTACGTTATACAATCAACATAGTTAGCTGAGTCTTCTCCAACTCCTTTAGTATGGTTATATTATTCATTTGAAACTCAGATAGATCAATTTGTTACTGATTATACTCAAATTTGGACCCTCTCACATTCTGGTTCTATTTATTTATTTATTTATTTATTTATTTATTTATTTATTTATTTTGGGAGCATGTGAAACATGATCATGGTTCTAGGAATCAGAGCCGCACAAAAAAGTATGTGAGAGAGACATCACTCTCCATCCCATCCCTGCTGAACTACTCCTGCTTCCCATTCCTTCCACTCTATGCCCACCCATATCCTGTAAGCAGTCTCATTAGGTTTATCCTTCCTGTATTTCTTTTGCACAAATAAACATCCAGAAGCATATTTTTATCTCCCCTTTTTGTTCTCATGAAAGGTAGCACACTATAGATACACTTTTGGACTTTGTTTCACTTAACAATATATCCTAGAAATTGTTCCATATCCATTCATAGAGCCCTTTCTTATTTCTTTTTGCAAAGTATATTGTGGATGCATAAAAGTTTATGCAACCACTCTCCTATGTATCAGGGCTTGGGGCTGCTTTCATTTGGGGGCAGCTGTTTATTAAGGCTGGGGCCCAAGGCAAATAGGCTGGGGCTTGGGGGATGCTTTTTGTTTGGGGTGGCTATTTATTAAGGACAGAGCCCAAGGCAGGTGGGCTGGGGCTCGGGGACTGCTTTGCACTTAGGGGCAGCTCTTTATTAAGGCTGAAACCTGAGACAGGCAGGCCGGGGCTCAGAGGCTGCTTTTCACTTGTGGGCAGCTCTACTTTAAAGCCCTTGTCTGAGATAGGCAGGTGCAAAAGGGTCAGGAATAACTAAGGGAGACGAACTTGTCTGTCAGTTTGTCATCCTTTGTTTTATTTATTTATTTATTTATTTTATTTTATTTATTGTGACTTGGGTGAAGATTTATAGAGCGAATTCACTTTCCATACAGCAGTTCACATATAGTTTGTCTCATGTCAATGACCACAATTTACCACAATGCAACAGCTCCCCTTCCACTTCCTCCCCATAGTTACCTCTTCCCAGTGTCCATCCCTCCATGCACTCCTGCTCCCTGAGCTGTCTCCCTGTGCATAAGCAGCCCTTCCTTCTCCCATGATTATTCTCTCCA
>NW_006921979.1:2923580-2931603 GCF_000298275.1 Orycteropus afer afer | reverse complement strand
CAGTCCTTCTGCCTAGTCTGCCATCTTGCCGGAACTCTCAGTTTGTCATCCTATGGTGGCTTACATGTTGCTGTGATGCTGGAGGCTATGCCACTGTGTTGCAAAATGCCAGCAGGTTTACCCAGCGGAGCTTCCAGGCTAAGAAAGACTCTGAACAAGAAAGAGGCCATCCACTTCTAAAAGAATTGGACAGTGAAAACCTTATGAATAGCAGTGAAACACTGTCTGATATATTACTGGAAAACTTTATGAATAGCCCTGAAACATTGTCGGATATAGTGCCAGAAGATGAGTCCATCAGGTTGGAAGGCACTCAAAATTTGACTGGGGAAGAGCTGACTTCTCAGAGTAGAGATGACCTTAACAATACTGATAGAGTAAAGCTTTTGTGATCTCTATTGGCTGATGTAGCATGACTCAAAATGAGTAGAAACAGATACAAATATCAATTAATAATTGGAACATGAAATGTAAGAAGTATGAATCTAGGAAAACTGGAAGTCAAAAATGAAATGAAACACATGAAGATTGATATCCTAGGCATCAGTGAGCTGAAATGGACTGGTTTTGGCCATTTTGAATCAGACAATCATACGATCTACTATGCCAGGAATGACAAATTGAAGAGGAATGGTATGGCATTCATCATCACAAAGAGTGTTTCAAGATCTATCCTGAAGTACAATGCTGTCAGTGATAGGACAATATCCATATGCCTACAAGGAAGATAAGTTCATACTACTATTATTCAAATTTACACACCAACTACCAAAGCCAAAGATGAGAAAAAAATTGAAGATTTCTACCAACTTCTGCAGTCTGAAATTGACCAACCATGCAATCAAGATGTGTTGGTTATCACTAGTGATTGGAATGCAAAAGTTGGAAACAAAGAAGAGTTACTGGTAGTTGGAAAATATGGCCTTGGTGACAGAAATAACACTAGAGATTGCATGATAGAATTTTGTAAGATCAATGCCTATTCATTGCAAATACCCTTTTTCAGCAACATAAATGATGACTACACATGTGGACTTCACCAGATAGAATAGACAGGAATCAAAATGACTACATCTGTGGCAAGAGGCAATGGAGAAGTTCAATATCTTTGGCCAAAAGAAGTCCAGAAACTTATTGTGGAACAGACCATCAACTGCACATATGCACATTCAAGTTGAAGTTGAAAACAATTAAAACAAGTCCATGAGAGCCCAAATATGACCTTGATAATATCCCTCCTGAATTTAGAGACCATCTGAAGAATAGATTTGATGCATTGAACACCAATGACCAAAAACCAGAGGAATTGTGGGATGACATCAAGGACATCATCCATGAAGAAAGCAAGAGATCATTAAAAAGACAAGAAAGGAAGAAAAGACCAAAATGGGTGTCAAAAGAGACTCTAAATCTTGCCCTTGAGCTAAAGAAAGTAGCTAAAGCAAATTGAAGAAATAACAAGATAAAAAGAACTGAACAGAAGATTTCAAAGAGCAGCTCAAGCAGACAAAGCCAATAACTGTAATGAAATATGCAAAGACCTGGAGAACATGCTCAGCATTTCTCAAGCTGAAAGAACTGAGGAAAAAATTTAAGCCTCAAGTTGGAATATTGAAAGATTCTATGGGCAAAATATTGAATGATGCAGGAAGCATCAGAAGAAGATGGAGGGAATACACAGAGTCACTCTACCAAAAAGAACTGGTCAATCTTCATCCATTTCAGGAGGTAGCATATGATCAAGAACCAATGGTATTGAGAGAAGAGGTTGAAGCTGCGCTGAGGGAATTGACAAGGAACAATGCTCCAGGAATTGACAGAATACCCACTGAAATGTTTCAAAAAACAGGTGTCCCACTGGAGGCATTCACTCAGTTATGCCAAGAGATTTGGAAGACAGCTACTTGGCCAACTGACTGGAAGAGATCCATATTTGTACCCATTCCAAAGAAAGGTGATCCCACAGAATGTGGAAATTATCAAGCAATATCAATATCACATGCAAGTAAAATCTTAGTAAAAGATAATTCAAAAATGGTTGGAGCAGTATATTGACAGCTTCCAGAAATGCAAGCTGGATTCAGAAGAGAATATGGAACAAGGGATATCATTGCTGATGTCAGATAGATCTTGGCTGAAAGCAAATAATACCAGAAAGATGTTTACTTACGTTTTATTGACTATGCAAAAGCATTTGATTATGTGGATCACAACAAATTATGGATAACGTTGAGAGGAGTGGGAATTCTAGAACACTTGATTGTACCCATGAGGAAACTGTACATAGATCAGGAGGCCATTATTCAGACAGAACAAAGGGATATTGCATGGCTCAAAATCAAGAAGGGAGTGTGTCAAGACTGTATCCTTTCACCATACTTATTCAACTTGTATGCTAAGCAAATAATCCAAAAAGCTTGAGTATATGAAGAAGAATGTGGCCTAAGGATTGGAGGAAGACTCATTAATAACCTGCGATATGTAGATAACACAAATTTGCTCGCTGAATATGAGGATGACTTGAAGCACTTACTGATTAAAGACTACAGTGTGCAGTATGGATTACACCTCAATATAAAGAAAACAAAAATCCTCACAACTGGTCCAATAAATAGATTCATGGTGGATGGGAAAAAAATTAAAATTGTGAAAGATTTCATATTACTTGGTTTTACAATTAACACCAATGGAAACAGCAGTCAAGACATAAGACAACATATTGCACTGGGCAAATCTGCTGCAAAAGACCTCTTTCAAGTGATGAAGAGTAAAGATATCTCCTTGAAGACTAAGGTGTGTCTAACCCAAGCCATGGTATTTTCAATTCCCTCATATGCATGTGAGAGCTAGAAAATGAATAAGGAAGACCAAAGAAGACTTGATGCTTTTGAGTTGTGGTGCTGGAGAAGAATGCTAAGATTACTATGTTCTCTAGAAGGACTAAAAAATCTATCCTGGAAGAAGTGCAGCTGGAATGCTCCTGGGAAGCGAGAATGGCCAGAGTTCACTTCACCTACTTTGGTCATGTTGTCAAAAGTAATCACTCCCTGGAGAAGGATATCATGCTTGGTAAAGTGGAGGGTCAACGAAGAAGGGGAAGGCCCTCAATGAGATGGATAGGCACAGTGGCTGCAGTGTTGACTCAGGTATAGTAGGGATTGTGAGGCTGGCACAAGACTGGGTGGTATTTCATTCTGCTGTGCATAGGTTCTTTATGAGTTGGAGATGACTCGACAACACCTAACAACAACAACTCCTATGTATAAGCATTTAGTTCTTACTAATATTTTGCAATTACAAGCAATGCTACAATGAATAACTTGATGCATATATGTATTCACATTGTTATAGAAACTTACCTTTTATTTCATCTTTTTACAATAGGTTGTTAAGGGAAAGTAGCCTTGTCAGCACTCAAACACACCTCATGTTCCTAAAGGCAGGATTTTGTTTTTGTAGGATTCCTTGAGATCTGAAAGCTAAGTTGTATAAGTATGCTTTCACAAAATTAACTTTCATGTTTTTAAGAAAATTTAATTACTAGTTCTTTAAAAAAAAAAAGGCATGACGAAGGAGCACATGAGTAATCCTAAAACTATCAAGGTCTATACCCCAAAAAAAACAAACCTACTGCCATCAAGTCAATTCCAATTCATGGTGACCCTACAGAACAAAACAGAACTGACCTATAGGGTTTCCAAAGCTGTAAAGCTTTACTGAAGCAGACTGCCTCATCTTTCTCCTACAGAGTGCTCGTGGGTTCAAACCATCGACCTTTTGGTTAACAGCCAAATGCTTTAACCAAAGTAAATTCTCAATTTAGTTCTATTTTCATCTTACATAAATACTAGTCGCAGAATGTCCTCTGAGATATCACCTTACTAGTGGATGTGAACTTCCATACGTCTCATGTTATCTTCACCATAAAATCATATCCCGTAACCCAGAAGAGCATTCAAAGTCAAGAACCTTAAGGCACCTTATGAGGCATAAGAATGATACACCACTATGTAGACCATCATCAAAGAACATTTACTGTGTTCATCCTTTCATTGTGTACATTGTTTTCTTAATGAGTGGCCAATGCATTTGTCACTCACCAGGCAAATGCTCAGTCCCATGCCTGGGACAGAATGATGCTATGGAATAGTCAACAGGAAGTAGGAGGAACCAATTTCTTTCTGTCTCTCTCCCTTCTCAAGTGTGTAATTGCTATTTCATGCACAACAGACTCCTAGTCTGAATCACCTTGAGGTCAGTGAAAGAAACAAAAAAGGTGAAAGACAATTTTTCTGTAAACTTAAAACTGCTTTAGAATTAACAATCCAATTGAAAAATGGACAGAAGACATGAATAGACACTTCACCAACGGGGATATTCAGGTGGCCAGCAAATATATGAAGCTCACGATCATTGGTCATCAGAGAGAAGCAAATCAAAACAACAATGAGATACCACCATCTCACCCCAGGACTGATGGCAAGGTTCAATGAGACAGAAAATAACAAACGCTAGTGGAGATGTGGAGAGACTGGGACTCTCATACACTGCTGGTGGGACTGTGAAGTGATACAACCACTGTGGAAAGCAGTATGGCGATTCCTTAGAAAGCTGGAATTGGAGATACCATTTGACCCAACAATCCCATTACTAGGTATATATCCTGGAGAGGTCAGAGCCAGGACAAGAACAAATATATGCACACCCATGTTCATTGCAGCACTATTTACAATAGCAAAAAGATGGAAACAACCTACGTGCCCATCAATGGAAGAGTGGATGGTACATACACACAATGGAATGCTATGCAGCACTAAAGAATAATGTAGAGTCTGCAAAATACCGCATAATATGGGTGAACTTGGAGGACATTATGCTGAGTGAAATAAGTCAATCACAGAAGGACATAATTGTTGTTGTGGAGGGTCAAGGAAAGGTTTATATATGGAGGGAAAATTTCTTTGTTGGTTGCCAGGGGTAGGAGGGGTGGAGAGGGAACCCTGCAAAAAAAAAAATACATTGACCCATGTCACTTTAGTTTTGTGTATTTCACTGTACATAAATTATATTTCAATAAAATGCATTTTTTAAAAAACTGCTTTAAAAAATTAAGTCTATTTTTTAAAAAAACGAGAGTCAGCATTTCAGACAAGATGTGGATTGGCTGGGAGAAGCCATTCACACCCCTACTCTAAGTTGTTGATTTAATGAGCAAAGGTTATATAAAATCTAGGAAACTCTATGGAGCGGTTCTACTGGGTCACATAGGGTCACTATGAGTTGAAATCTACTCGACACAACAGCAACAGAAACTCAGAAGGGCGGTAATCACACAGAATGCAAATGTAGCATTCCACAGTGCAGAGACAGTTAAAATTATTACTCAGAGATCACTGAATAATATCTGTCTTTTGCTTTTTGGAACACTGAAAAATCCATACCTCTATAGGGAAAATGTTGGGTCTTCTTTTTATTCAATAAAATTTACAATCAAAGAGAAGAGATATAATAAACAGGTTGCTATTGTTAGTTGCCCTTGAGTTCCCTTGGAGTCATGACCACCATATGCATAACTGAGTGAAACATTGCCCAGTCACGATCATTGGTGTGTTGACCCATTGTTGCAGCTGTTAATAAACAAGTAGACAGCAGCATATATTATATATAATAAATTTGATAGGTGATAAATGAAATGAACAAAGTACTGCTATGGAGAATAAAAGGAAGCCCGACTCTACTTAAAGGACTGCTGCAGAAGGTGACACTTCAGCAGAGTTTGAAATATGAAGACTCAGCCAAGTGAATGAGAGAGTGCAGAGAGAAAGACCTTTTCAGGTAATTGTTGTTTATGGCCAAAACTGTACTAAGTGCTTCATACACACAAACAAAATACATGCACACACACACTCCTTTTACCAACAATTTGCATGTCATATAAGATAAGAAGTGAGGAAAAACATCAAAGAGATTACAGTAGGCAAGAAAAAAAAGTACTGTAATCAATTTCCATTCAATATGAGAACTGAAATATAAATTATATGTTATCATTGAGTCGACATACTCATATACATATATATATATATATATTTGCCTCTTACTTTGCCTTCATTGAAGTTGTCAGGGATTCCATCTTACTTGGATCCACAATTAACACCCATGGAAGCAGCAGTCAAGAAATCAGTGTATTACAGTGGAAAAATCTGCTGCAAAAGACCTCTTTAAAGTGTTAAGAAGTAAAGATGTCACTTTGAAGACTAAGACAACTAACCCAAGCCATGATATTATCAATCACCTCATATGCATGTGAAAGGTGGACAATGAACAAGGAAGACTGAAGAAGAGTTGATGCCTTTGCATTGTAGTTTTGAGGAAGAATACTGAAGATAGGGTTGACTGACAAAAGAATGAAAATCTGTCCTGGAAGAAGTGCAGCTGGAATGCTCTTTAGCAGCGAGAATGGCCAGACTTTGTCTCACCTACTTTGGTCATGTTGCCAGAAGGGAGCATTCCCTGGAGAAGGATATCTTGCTTGATAAAGAGGGTCAAAGTAAAATGGGAAGGCCTTCAACGAGATGGATTGACACAGTGGCTACAACAATGGGCTCAAGCATCACCAGGATTATGAGCATGGTGCATATGTTGTACATAGAGTCACTATGAGTCAGAGACAACTCGATGGCACCAAACCACAATAATAACAACACCTTGCCCTTCAACTCTGTTATAGAAAATATTATAATTGCAATTTTGGTTTCTATTTAACAAAGTAAAACAGTGTTCCACACTATGAACCACTTGGATTTACATAATTCCTTTATGAGAAAGAATGGAAGCCTCTTTTTAAATCGTTTATTCAATAAATATTTTTTAAAATTGGTCCTATTTTGGGCATTTTGGTTACATCAGCGAACAAGCCACACAATTCCCTAGTCTCATGGAGCTTCTATTCTAGAAGACAGAGAGACAATGAGCATAACAAATGCATAAATTATGTAGTATATCCAAAGGAGCTAACTGGTATGGGTGAACAAAAAAAAGTAGTGCAGGGAAAGGGGGATCAGGATTGCTGTGGGAAGAGGGTGGGCATTATGCAATTTGAAGAAGGATGGTTAGGCTCATTGAGAGGATTTTTGAGCAGACTTGGAAGTGGCGAGGGAGTCACCCCTTCACATATCTGGAGGCAGTGCATACAAGGCAGAAAGAATAGCCATTACCCAGGGCCTAAGATGGGAATATGCCTTGTGTGTTCACGTAAAGAAAGGAGGCCAGTGTGGCTGCTTAGAAGTCTGCAAGGTGAGAATAATAGAAACAGAGAACGAGTCATGCAAAATCTGACAGACCATTTAAAGACCTGGGCTGTTATTCCAAGAGAAAGGAGGAGCCGTGGCAGGGTTTTGAGCAGAGCAGTGATGTGACATGACTACTTTACCTGACTTTTTTTTTTTTAATGCATTTTATTCACATATAATTTATATACAGTGAAATACACAAAACTAAAGTGACATAGGTCACTTTTTTTTTTTTTAACAGTCTCCCCTCCCCTCCTCTCCCACCCCTGGCAAACAACAAAGTTTCCCTCCATGTATAAACCTTTCCTTGACCCTCCACAACAACGAACTAATACTATATTTGTCCTTCTATGATTGACTTATTTCACTCAGCATAATGTCCTCCAAGTTCATCCATATTATGCGGTGTTTTGCAGACTCTACATTATTCTTTAGTGCTGCATAGCATTAATTATCAGCAAATTTGAACTTGTTGCTGTCATTTTTGTTATGTGCTTTTTCATGGTGTTAATTTCTTTGTTCCATATAATTTTTTATGCTGAGCTTCTTTTGTTTATGAATCGTGTTATCACTTCCTTCATTGCTATGGTTTTAGTACTTGCTAAATAATTGTGCTGGTCCTTTTTTTCATTTTGTATGAAGGTTTATCATTTTTCTTTGAAGTTAGCCTGTGATTTACAGTTTTCTTTCCAAATTTAGAACAGTCCATTCTATCTTGTAGTTGTCTTGACTTC
>NW_006921979.1:2921247-2922795 GCF_000298275.1 Orycteropus afer afer | reverse complement strand
TTTCTGAAAATTTAGTGTTAATCTTCTGGATTTCTATGTGTAGCTTTTGTATCATTTCTAATTTTTCATTTATTTTGTCATTTTGTTCTTGTATTGTCTTTTGAAATTGTTCTAGGATTTTCTCTGTGTTTTCCTCAATTTTGTCAGTGTTTTCCTTGATCTGCCTCTTAATTCATTGAAGATACCTAAATGTAATTCTTTTGAGTTCCTTATCAGGGAGTTCCAATGCTGCATCTTCCTCAGGGATGTGTTTTGGATCTGTATCCTGGTCCCTTGTTTCTCCTGTTTTATCTTACTTCTTTGTATGGATTGTGATGCTCTGTTGTCTCCGAGGCGTTGTGATGTTTTTCTGTTTATGTTTAATTGGTGATTGTATGATGGAGTGACTTGCCCACAATTTTAGTTTTCTTTGTTTTGTTTGTATGTTATCTATGTAAGCAAGGTACTGTGCTGTGCTCCTCTGTTCACTAGTTGACAGCACTTATACACTCACCACCTGTCCCCTTTCCTGTTATCAGCCTCTTGTATGTCCCTGCCATCCTTGACAAACAGAGCCTATTTTTACGTCCTGTTTTTGTTGAGGTTTTTCCAATAGTTGGTGCCTCATCCACTTCTGTGTACTTTCTGTCAAAGCTCAGGGCTCCAGGATTATCTTCTGTATCTCTGTCAATTGGTTTCTCTTTTCTTTGTTGAGGAGGTTCTGCGTGGTTTGTCTGCCTATTCCTCCATCCTACTGGAAGTCCCTGTCTTAGTTTTTAACAAGATTATTCTGCCTTTGTGTTAGAACAATTTCAAGGTAATGCATGCAGAATTAGAACTGTTTGGAAGCTGCTAGAATAATCCTGGAGAAAGACAATGATGGCTCTGACAAGGTGGGAGCAATGGAACTAGGGAGATGAGATAGTGAGATGGCAGAAATTCTGAGTATATTTTGAAGGTGGAGCCAACAGGAATTGCTGAAAGATTGCATAAGTGATGTGAAAGAGACAAGCTAAGGATGATTCCAGCGTTTGGGACTTTTGGAAGGAAGGCATTTTCATCAACTGAGATAGGAAAATTTGCAGGTGGAGAATTGGTTTTTTTTAGGGAAAATATCATGTTGGGTTTCAGAGGTCAATGGGAATGTCAAATATGAGTCTGGAGTTGGGTGAAAAGCCTTGGCAGGAATTAAAAATTTTGAAGTGACCATCAAATCAAATTTTTATTATATATGATTTAGTATAAAAATATGGATGCTATTTTAAAAATGCAAAACTTATGGGTAAGAAAAACACAAAAAATTATTTGGGACCAAAACTGAAGTTTCACTTTCACCCTTACTTCCTTACTCCAAACTCACCATCTACTCCCTGGCGGTAACCACTATTAAAGAACTATTGAATCAAGAAACTAAAGCAATGTCTGAAGAATGCTCAATCAACCAAATTAGAAAACCAGGGCCAACCATTTTTTTCTTTTCCATGTTCATTTTACCACATTAGAAAAAATGTTTTAAAGTCTTCAAAGTATTTATGCACAAAATTTTCCTACTTAGCTATATCTTCTCTT
>NW_006921979.1:2916807-2920547 GCF_000298275.1 Orycteropus afer afer | reverse complement strand
AAAAAAAAAAAAAAAAAGAAAGAATAGGGCATTAGCCCTGTTCTCAAGAAGCTTACAGTCCAACTGAGCTGATAAAAATATTACCTGTAAGACAGAAGATTGCTGTGAGTGATTCTCAGACCAACAGAACTAAGGTATTCTGCTATAAGAAAAAAAATTAGTATTTTCAATTAAAAGTTTTATTCCATGAATTTTTCTTGGCAACAACTGTTGTCTTTTTTTAAAAAAGAACCAGCACATAACAAAATGAGTAAGTGCCCAAAGTAAGAATTAAACAAAAATTGAGGATGAGCTAGTCATATTTAATTAAACAACTTGATTTTTTTATGGGCACATAAGCTCCTACTTGGATTTCACTTTGCATTCATTTTTACTGGTGAAATGTTCCTATTGACAAGGTCAAATACAATGTATCACACTTTCATGGTGGCCCAGAAAGAACTGTGTCACCTGAACTAATCTGAGAATTATAATCTTCAATGTTCACTCTATATGAGCAAACTAGCTCAAAGGAAAAGGAAGAATCGTATCAGACTTCTTCTTTCTCCTCCTCTCTTCTCTCTTCTTCCTCTCTTCTCTCCAATGGTCATTTTTTTCTGGGCTCTCTTTCACCATCTTTCCTCCCCATTCCAGTCATCCAACACCCCAGTTCTTCCCAGAACAACCATAATACTTCCACAATGCAGTGAATTAATTACTTAATACAGCCCTTCTAGCTGTGGCCTTTGGACTCCCACCAGATGACTAGGTGAGACTATGCAAGTGTGAGGTGCTTGTGGCCCACCAAGGTGACTAGATAGCTTGCTAATAATATAAATAAGGTACATGGTACCCTTGTGGGGGTGTGACTGTGCAAATAAGGTATATGGAAACCTACCGTGGGCATTGCTCAGTCTTACCACTTGCTAGACTTAAAATGAGCTATCCCAGAGGTGTAAAGGGGACTCTCACTACCATCAAGAAAGAAGAACCAGATAACATACTACAGAAAACATTGTTCCACCTCCTACTTTGGTGAGTAGCAACTAGGATCTTAAAAGCTTGCAAGCAGCCATCTAGATGTAACAATGGGTCTCTCCTCATCCAGAGCAAAGAAGAATGAAGAAAAAAAAAGATTCATGGAAAGAATCGGTCCCCTAGCAGCTGGTACACCATGCAATCCTCAGCCTATATGACTATGAGACCAGAAGAACTAGATGGTGCCCGGTTACCAGTGTCAACCACTCGGAGGGGGATCTATGTAGGAGGCCCTGGACAGAGAGGAAGAACAATGTGAAACAAAACTCAAAAGCATTTGGAAAAAAAAAGGGGGGGACCAGTTTTGCTGGTCTGATAGAGGCTGGTGGAACCACTGAGACTATGGCCCCTAGCTGTCCTTCAGGTCTGGAATTGAACCCACACCTATGGCTTTCAGCCAAGCAAAAGACAGGCATAGAAGTTGAACATTTGCCTGAGGTAAATATACTCCTTGGAGAGAACAATCATGAGAGAAAGAAGGGCTATCTATTCACAGGGAGACAGCTCAGGGCACAGGGGTACATAGAGGAATGGACACAGGGAAGAGGTGACTGTCAGGAGGAAGTGGGAAGGGAGCTGTTGCATTGTGGTGAATTGTGGTCAAAGTCATGAGACAAAGTGTATGTGAACTGCTATATGGAAAGTGAATTTGCTCTGTAAATTTTCACCCAAATCACAATTAAAAAAAGAAAGAAAGAAGAGCCAGGAGAGGAGCACATCCTTGGACCCAAGATCCCTGCACTGAGACAGTGATATGCAGCAGCAGAGAACCTGTGATAGAGAACCCACAGCTGCAGATCCCAGCAGCAGAGACAGGCACGAGACAGAGCACTGGGCTTCCCAGCCCATGGAGTGAGAGAACTGAGTGCCTTAGGGAAGGGGGCTTTCTGGCAGAGTAGGGTGCCTCTCTGGGCACCTATTTTCAGAGCTAAATGAGCTTTGTAACACTTGTCCAGATAGGGCAAAGGCCAAGGGGCCACAGGGCCCAGAGGCCAAAGCCTACGGCACATCTGAGAAGAAATTATCCTGATTGAAGAATTGTATCCCAAGTGCTCCTGAACAGGAATTGAAACCTGTTTCTTCCCTAATAAGCCCCACAATTGTGAGTACTGTCTGTGAGTTCCGTGTGGCCACTGCAATGAATTATCGAACACAGCAGAGAAGTAGAGAGTGCTGTTGGGAAGAACAGTTGATGTCAGAATTAGTAAAAAGGTTGGAAGGTGGTGGTGTGTCTGACCTCCACCTCATAAGAATCAGCCTTGAGCTGTTGACCTTGATTCTTCTTCCCCCTTGTAAAGTTAGAGGAGGTCAGATACTGCCCCTACACCCTGTTCACAGCCCTTCAATCTGATTCTCTTCCCATTCCTTGCCGACATCAATCCAGCACACACAGTCACCATTCTGCAAAACATGTTTTTCGAGCCCTTTCCTGTTCAAAAACTTTTAATGATTCCATATTGCCCATTTAATAATGTCCAAAACTCTTAGACTGAGAATAAAAGATTCCCAAACACAATCATTTCTGGTCCTTGGTTAGTATTTGAAAGCTAAGTTTTATCTGCACATGACTACATTCAATCAAGCACTCAAGAGAACTTGGCAGGAGATTTCTCCCATCAATGGAGGAAGTAAATCAGTTCAAAATGAATGTACGCCTTTAGAAATAGCTCGTTCTTCTTGAGGATGTAGTAGTGGCTTCACAGACTTGTGGTTTTCTCTTCCATCTATGGATAAATATCAGTATTTCTGCCGCTTGGAAATCATCACCTGTTCTTTTCTATGAATTGTCATTTCACTGGAAGTTTATCAGAAATCAAAGACAAATGTGCTTTGTGGAGCTGTTGGAGACTGGAGTGGCCACGGCCACATAACTTGATGTTGCTGTCAAAAGAAAATATGACCATTAGAGTTATTTCATAGAGCCCTGAAATTGCCTAAGAATCCATCATATGACTTACTATTCATTACAGGAACTGAAATATTTTCTACGAAAATCTGGAAAGATGAACTTTATGCCAGTTGGCCAACACTTCCTGGGATGGCATGATGGAGTACTACTCTTTCCTTTATATGTTGTTTTGCTGTTATTTTTAAAAAAGCATATGTTTAGAATCAAGGAAAAAAATCTATTTTTAAACTAGAACATTTAAAGATTTCTTCAAAAAGTCCTATGAACAATGAATGTTGCAGTTTTGTGCTTGTTGACTATTTTGAAATAAGTTGTAGTGGCATAGCATCTTCTCAATGGTATATTTTAGTACCTGTTAGAAATAGCTACCACACTCAGAACTCAGCAATGGGAGTTTGTTCATACAATGAATCATTGTTAACTAGTTTGCAATTAGAATGTTATCTCCAAGCATTAATTGGTCATTCCTCAAAACAACTCATGAGGAAGATGGACATAATTAACCCTGTTTAAAATTGTGAACAGTCAACTGTACTCACAGTGCCCTATAGGGGAGGTAGATCTTCCATTATACAGTCATGACTGCTGGCCATTGGGCCAAGTCACAGGGCCAGTACCCACTGTAAACGGAGCTGAAAAAGTGATGATTTTTTTTTTTAATTGTGATTTGGGTGAAGGTTTACAGAGCAAACTGGTTTTTCACTCAACAATCCATACACAGGTAAGGTGATAATCAAATATATACTGAATATCCATTTATGCACCAGGCTCTGTGTGTGAACTATGAATAGGTGTGGGAGCAAGAATTTAAAGA
>NW_006921979.1:2872024-2916707 GCF_000298275.1 Orycteropus afer afer | reverse complement strand
AATTGTGATTTGGGTGAAGGTTTACAGAGCAAACTGGTTTTTCACTCAACAATCCATACACATTCTGCTTTGTAGCATTTACTGGGATTCCCACACTGTAACAGCATTCTTTCCACTTCCTCCCTGCACCACCCCTTCCCTTCATTCTTCCTTTCCATCCCCTCCCACCTTCCCAACTCTATCCCTAGGCAAATACTATCCTCTTGATCCCATATACTTGATTGTTCTAATGAGAGCATACCCATCTGAATGAGTGAATATTTTTTGACTCCAATATTTCTTCTTCAAAAGAATTTGGGTTTTGATTTGTTCAAGTAAGATAATATTGATCAGTCATATAAACCTTTATAAATGCAACAGCAGGTCTATCTGACCACTTTTGATGCAACCCAAATACAAAATGTGTAGCATACTTCTAAGATGTTCACAGATTCCCGAACTACACTAATAGAAGTATTATAATCAAGGTAAGGTGATAATCAAATATATACTGAATATCCATTTATGCACCAGGCTCTGTGTGTGAACTATGAATAGGTGTGGGAGCAAGAATTTAAAGACATCTATAATGCTGTAGTTGCTCTAAGGAACTTATACCCTGATTTTGAGGGGGGAAAAAAAGGCAAATACATACAAAATTTAGGAATACTTTAGAAAATGTTTAAATGTATATATTCTCAATTTTAGAATAAGTGTTTTTAAATAAATGTATATCTTTCTCCACAAAGTACATAATTTTTTTTTCCAATTCAATGAGTTTTTATTTTATTTACTTTCAAAAATTTTGCAGTATTTCCTCCCCTCCTAGGAGGCGCCACTTTTCTGAGTCCTCCGAGAGCCCGGAAACCCCTTGAGGGTCTCGGGGTCAGCGCTCGTGGCTGGCCGGGGCCGGCGCCTGGGCCACGCTTCCCCAAGTCTCCGGAACCTCCTGGGGCTCCGCTAGATGCCCCGAAGTCTGCCTCTGCTGGGGAGGGAGGCCTGGAGCCCGCAGGGTTGAGGCGGGGGCCGAGGCTAGCAGGGGCTGAAAGTGCGTAATTTTTTGTTGTCATTCTATTTAAGCTTCAAGGGCAATGCTTGGTGCACAAATTGCTTAAGAAGACTGGAAAAGTCCCAGGAACTGGCCTGAAATGACAAATTCCATTATTTAAAGAATGCCGATGAAGTCCCTTTTTAGAAGGAAAATGTGTTTCTCTTAGCAAAACGATGATAAGACATTTTGAATAATTTAAATCTTTTTCTAGCTGACTGGGGAAGGATACGAAATGTAATGAATCAATTATGTTATCATTTTCCACTGCACTAAGCCATCATGTGTCATAATTCTGCTTGCACTTCTAAAGCACACACATACACACGTGCAAATGCACACTCATGCTTGTTGCTTTTAGTGAAAGACCATTCTCAATACCTCTCAAGTCAGCGAGAATCCTGGTAGATTCTTGTCTGCCCCAGAGTATGATTTGATGGGAGTTTATTCTTCATATTAAGTGCAAAAAGACTGTCCTAATTCCCTCCCCCCACACACTTATTTTCTTTTACTTTTCTTTTTTCTTTTTTTGGCTGGTGGAGCCTCTTCAGAAGTCTTAATGGGAACATGGACCTTTCTGACTTTATCTCAGGATACAGTCAAAATGAAAATAACATGGTTCTACATACCCAAAATCTTCATGTCACCACCAACTTCTCATTCAAGGGGTACTTTGGGTGGCAGGTGGAGTTATAATTATAGATTAGAAAAAAGCAGCATCAGCAGCTGTTGCTTCTGTTTGTTCCCAGCTATAACTGTCATCAGTGGGCAAATTGGCATAAACAGGCCTCCACAAGTGGAAAAAATATTTAACCCCCGTGCCTGCCACACTCTGGGTCCACTCAGGGGACAGAGGACAGAAAGAAAATCCGTGCATGAGTGAAGAGTGAAACCAAGAGGCAACACCAGCCCGAAGGCACCTCTTCAGAGCGAGCCTGAAAGTTGAAGATCTTCTTTCGGCCAAACCACATAAATAGGTTAGTGCACAAAGGTATACCTACGCATTTTAAGTCTGACTTCTATGTGATCTTTGTTTTTCTGACAGAGCTTAAGCTAGAAGGATGAACTATTGAATGACAGAAAGGGAATTTATTTGAGGACTATGTTTTTGTTTTAATTACGATGTCCACGAGAACAAATCATGAAATCAGTCTAATTTATTATGCTCTTTTTCCAATTTTGGCTGTTTTCACATTCAACAAATAGACAAAGTGAAGAAGGAAAAGTGAAACTGGTTTTGTGTCAGGAGTCCCATCCTTTCCTAATGCCCCTTACTTATGCCAAAAGGCCCTGGTTTCTTAATGAAAATTAGTAATGTTGAAGGCTAAGTTTGTGACTCCAGAAAAATACTGTAAATGTAGCTTCAGAGTTTTATTTAGAGGGAAATGGTGAGTTAGATTGTTTTCCCAGCTTTAACTAAGGACAGAATATTTTCTTGTTTATGACAAAATACGTTACATAGGCTATTTTATATAAGAAACCTGCTGTAGAATTTATTTCTGTGTCTGGTTGAATTCTAGATGAAAGATCCATGATTTCAGTCTTAGTAATTCTTATAGATCCTTTTGAGAAAACCCAAGATTTCAAAGAAATCTCATTTTATCTGAGTAGACTCCATGTAAGAGAATAGTTGAGGAGGATTTTCAAATAAATTAGCTCCAGGCCATTTATTTCAAAATCTAAATGGTTAATGTCTTGGTGAAAAGTGATGAAATTCTGGAGCACTCACTGGAAACTCATCTTTGGGACCCAGTTCTCATCAACAACATCCATGGATCTGAACCAAAACCAAACCCGTTACTGTCTAGTTGATTCAGACTCACATCGACCCCATGTGTTACAGAGTAGAACCACTCCATAGGGTTTTCTTGGGTGTAATTTTTCTTTCTTTTTTAAATATAGAAGCAGATTGCCAGACTTTTCTTCTGTAGCACCACTGGGTGGGTTTGAAACATCAACCTGTGGGTTGCTAGTTGAGCATAAACTATTTGCACCACCCAGGAACCTTAACTCAAGTAGAAAGGGCCCTTAAATAACGACCTTGTTTTGTTCAGTTCCAAACAGAAAGTGAACCATCCCTAAGTATTTTATGCAAGTCTTTTCATCAGGAAAGTACACCTTTCTTAACATCACTGTGACCCAACATTGTGTCTACATTTTGAAGGTCACCAAATGCTAACTAAATACTCCAGCTCCAATAGAGAGACACACACATCCTAGTAAAACCAGTCAAAGTACCTTGTCAATTTAATTTTCACAAGGGGCTTGCTATTTCCAACAATATATCCCGATTTCAAAGTAGAGACCCAGAACTTCGCGTAGGAAATTTAAGGGTGAAATACCCTTTTACAGCACTTTAGCAAATAAAGACTCAAACAATAATTTTGGTGACTGCTTTTGAAAATGTCAATTAATATAGTATAGCAAGTACTTTAAATCTTCTTGTAGATTAAGAAAATAAATGAGAGATGGCATTACACTGTGTCTCATATATCACATTCATTCACTCAAATGTTTTTTGAGCAAGGACTATATAATCTAAAAATAAGATTTAGCAATTAGGCAAGTTTAAGATTTCTAACATCATTCCTTCCAGAAACCCCTTTCCTCCCTTTTTCTACTAAAAGATTTATCACTGAGGTGGTAGCCATCTCCAGGTTCAAAATTGTACAAATTTTTCTCTTCCCTGAGAAAAGCAAAGGGGACATGGCTGGCTCATTGTTGGCTTGAGTTGCTTTTGGCATACAGATTTCTGCTCAATCTTAAACATTATTTTTACTTGTGTTTTGTCTTCTTGCTCTTCTAGAAAAAAAACTATCCGAGATGACTGTCACTTACTCCAGTAAAGTAGCAAATGCGACTTTTTTTGGATTTCATAGGTTACTCCTCAAGTGGAGAGGCAGCATCTACAAACTACTATACAGGGAATTTATTGCTTTTGCTATTCTTTACACAGCAATAAGTTTGGTGTACAGGTACTTTCCTTTGCATGTCTTCTTATATGGCCATCAAATATCATGTAAGAATACAGTCTCAAAAATTTGAATTCTCTGGTTGCCGCTGACCTTTGCATTACGTAACCTCTTCTTTTGCATGAACCTCTCTGATGTCATCTTCTCCTCAGACAGGATATTTAAATCCATACCTAACCATTTTTAGAATGTTAAGTCTACTCTGTCATATTCAGGTGGCTCTAATTCCAGCCCCATATTAATTATTAGGTATTATCATACTTCACCAATGTTGCTATAGGCATAAAATGGACTTAGATCTTGACTACGTGATGATTTTGAATGGCAAGGTATATAGGTGGTTAATTATTTGTGCCTCTGTCAATGTGTCATTCAGTTTCACTTTGTGATTTGACAGTTTGTAGCAATTGCATAAGTAATTCACATGTTCATGAACAGTGTACATTAGATAACATGCCTTTATTTTGCCTAAAATGATAAAAGCTTATCCGTAATAGTGCCCATAAACCTTGATAATACTTCAGCTGAAAAAAAAAAAGGCCTCAGGCTTAATTTGTTTTCTTTGTATCTTCCAAATTCCAGACATTTTATCATAAAAACAGATGCTTACTCTTTATAACATTACAGCCTATGCCTGCCAGATTGACAGAAAATTTCACCAATATCATGTCCCATAAATACTTCTAGGACTAAAAATTATAGTCTTGATAAATTATCAGTATCGTGAAAGGGAAGCTTTATGGGGTTTATTATTAAAATTGTTTGCGTACATTTCTTCTCTAAAAGAAGGTAAACTTAAAATAGAAAAACTAAAGGTTTTTGAGGTCATAGTGCCACCTTTTCTGTCTACGTCACTGTTGCTTTTATTCTGCACAAAGATGAAGAAATCTGTCTATCTTTGCTTTCACCTGCATTCTTCCTTACAGCAATAGGACCCCATTTGGAAAAGAAGAATATTCATTTAGCTAGCTGATAATTTTCAAGAGTAAAATAGGAAGAGCTATTTCACTACACATCCAAATTACTCTTCCAAACAAATGTACATATTGGTATACATTTTGGCAAAAACATCTTTGAGAGGAAAGTCTTATTAAAAACCATTAATAATTTTTCAGATACATTTTATATAATGTAATACTATTTTGACTTTAATGTGTTATCTAAGCCTTCGGAATATGAAGTAGTGGAAGACACAATGACGTTCCAGGATAACTGTCTCATTAGTTTATTTTTACTAATCTAAGTTTATTGCTGCTACTGCTGCTTAGAATAGCATAGTCCTAAAAACCATTACAACATAGCCAGAAATGTCCCATGGAGTCTCAACTTTTGCTGCAATGCCATGCCATACACCCCATAAAACTGTATGTACATATTTTCCTAAAGACAAAGAGTACTTACATCTATTACAATAATCATAAGGTCAAATTAGCCTTCATTTTTTTAAAGTTCAAGTGTAAAATTTGTTAAAATGTGTCCTTATATCCTGAACAATAGTGTAACAAAAAGTATAGACTGAAGTCGTGAAGAAAGTCAAATACTCATGTGGAAAATATATAGCTTTATTCTCGTGTCTACTAATGGCCCTAAGTGGTCTTGTTTTAAAATTAATTCTCTTGTAAGTAAATAATTTTACTCAGTGAAAAATCATGAGGCAAAACCAGAATTTATTAATTTGGTTATAGCTCTTCCTACTTGGGGATGAATTTGATGAAAGAAGCTCTGTAGTTGTTACAAAGTGCCGTTGAGTTGGTTCCTATTCGTAGAAACACTTTGAACAACAGAACGGAACACTGCTCCTGCACCATCCTCACCATCGTTGCTAAATTTGAGCCCATCTCATGGAGAACCTTTCTCTTTTTCACTGACCATCTACATTACCAAACATGATGCTCTTCTCCAGGAAGGGATCCCTCCTGATAATATGTCCAAACTACATGAGATGAAGTCAAAATGATGTTATTTAATTCTTATAATATCCCTGAGACATGGGTATTATTACAAATGAGAAAACTGAGGCTCAGTTAAATCCATGAAAGCCAGAACTCGACAGGACTGCTTTGTTTTGCAGGCTTTTGCAAGTTTTTCACATTGGACAGGGAAGTCTCACGACTTTCCTAGAGTTTGTTTGAGGGCAAAATATGAGTTTTCCTTCTCTGACAGGTTGCCTCCTTACAGAGGTCCCAGCTTTCCCAGGTTTTACTGTCATTTGAAAATAGGCTTAAGATACAAAGCTATAAGTGGCAAGTCTGGGATTCAAACCTGGGTTTGTGTGACCCTAAAGTCCATGTTTTCCACATTTAAATCATCTTTGATGATTTCATTTGTGCATCAGAAACCAGTCTGGCTGTAAGTTGTCATCAGCATGACCCTGCTAGATCCTGAGAAGCACCCCGTTGGTGCCTCTTGCAGTCTTTCGCAGTTCAGTAACACTGACACCTCCTCCGGTGCTGAGGCAGGAACTCCAAACCCACTCACAACTGTACGCCTTCTTTGTCAGCACTTTCAGCTCCCAATAGTTCATGCCATCAGATTGGCTGCTTACTCTTATCTCATTATCTCTCTACTTCCTTTATCAAAGTTCTACTGACCCAAATGGGCATCTGACGCTGGTTATAATGGATCTTCCTAGGATCCTCCCTCCCTTGGAACAGCTACAGTCATTACTTTATGCAAAGTCAGTTGTCCATATTTTGATCATTATTATTAACCTGACTTCTGACATTTCTTCTAACTCTGAACCTCCTGCCTACAATATAAATCTCAATAATAGTCCCATGAAATGCAGTTAGGTTTAACAATACCAGAAAATGGGTTTGGGCAGGTTGGGTCAGATCTAAAATATACATTTGGAGACAGCAACTACATTTAATCATAAAAGCTTCCATTTATAATTGTTCCATCTGTTTCATTTTTACATTTAAAATAACTGTGGACTTTAAAATAGATCATTATAATATCCCTTGAAGTACAACATGTGCAATCAAGAGTATGCTAAGTGTCATATTCAGGAGACAGTAAGATCAAGATGTCAAATTCAGGGTTATTATTTAACACTCAGTTAACAATAACTCTAATCCAGATTTTGCTCCAATGCCAATGCATTGACTATATAGAAGTTTTAAAATTTAAAATGAAATCCCACTATTTAATGACCAATAACATTAGTACATAAATTAAGCAATTAAAAAGCTTTCGAGCCACATCAACTCAGGTAAAAAGAAAGAAGTTATTGCTCATTCAAAAAAGCAAAATTAAGATTATTTGTGCTTAGTTGTTTGCACTTAATGTCACTTGCAAAGCAGGTGCAGAAGAATAATATCATAAAGGGCTGTGCATTTTATTTTTGCTCCAGATTCTTACTTACAGGAGCCCAAAAACGTTACTTTGAAAAATTATCAATTTACTGTGACAGATATGCTGAACAAATTCCAGTAACCTTTGTGCTTGGTAAGTATAGGTCACACACAGAATGCAGCCACACAGCTGTCTCCGTTAGGATGACACCGATGACTCTGCATGGGAGTGTTTCCAAGCTGAGAGGCATGCCCGAAAAGCCACTGCTTGCAATAGAACCACAGCCATCCATAAGGTTTGCCTTCAGGGCTGCTTTTGCTAAATTAACGCCAAGCAAGTCTGAGGTAATAATCTGCGCTTGGACAACTAAGCTTTCCCTCCACTAACTCCATTTTTGCAGTCAATATATGAGTTCTAATACTCACTTACTGGGTGCCATGGTGTTACCAGGCACGGATAATATTTCTCTCTGGAGGGCAAAAGCATAAGCTATGAATAACATCTTTTTATACTCCAGACCGCCCCCACCAAAAAAAGGCTAAAATTCTGCTAAAACCATCAACGTTGATGCATCTGCCGTGAGGTTTGTGATTTCCTCTTACTCTGCAGGGTTTTATGTTACTTTGGTTGTGAACCGATGGTGGAACCAGTTTGTGAATCTGCCCTGGCCAGACAGGCTGATGTTCCTCATCTCCAGCAGTGTCCACGGGAGTGACGAGTACGGGCGCATGCTCAGAAGGACACTGATGCGCTACGTAAATCTCACATCCCTGCTCATCTTCCGCTCAGTGAGCACAGCTGTATACAAAAGGTTCCCAACAATAGATCATGTGGTTGAAGCAGGTATTGTGCATGGACTTTTCCCAGTCTTTAAATGTCCTTTGAAAATTCCCTTTATTTATTCATTAATTCAAGAAACATGTCTTGATTACCTATTATGTACCAGAAGAAGCCGTGGTGGGGCAAGAGTTAAGCACTGGGGTGCTAACCAAATGGCCAGCATTTGAACCCACCAGCCACTCCATGAAAGACCTAGCAATGTGCTCCTGTAAAGATTACAGCTTAGGCAACCCTATGGGGCAGTTCTACTCTGTCACATAGAATCACTATGAGTCCAAAATTGATTCAAAGGCACCCAACAACAACATGTATGAACCAGAAAAAAAAAAAAAAAAAAAGTCTAAAGGGGCAAAGATAAATAAAACATAGTTCCTGCCCTTAAAAAGTTTAGTTGGTGAGCAGGGGAGGGGAGACAGCAGACAGTCACATTGCCTTTAGGTCAACATAATGATGATCATACTTATTAAAAACAACCTGTAATATTATCATGCATTTTTTTTCCTAGCACTTGGTAATTTATTCACTTTCATAGATGTGTTTTCATTTGAACCTCAAAAAACCTGAGGAAAATTAGGAAACAGATGCAGAGAGGTTATAAGCTGCCCTGGATCACACAGCTAATAAATGGGACAGTACAATTTAGGCTCGGAACTACCAAGTTAATGCTTGTCCTACTACACAAGCTGAATCTGATAAAGGCAGCCATGAGGGGTCTCATCTAGGCATACCTTGAGAGGTTTAAAAAAAAAAAAAGGCTGCTTCACTGTGGATCTATTGTCTCCCCTATTCTACAACATAGATATAGTCATTCTGTCTGGGCTCCTGGATACAGCACGCTGAGAACAAATCATGTTTGAAAGGTGGTTCTTTTTGGTGTGTTAATGTTTAGCAAAGAAGCTGTGAAATCAGCCTTCCATACTGTGAGAATTAAATGAGATAAAGCCTCGCAGGTGCTGAATAAATGTTGGTTGTTGTGTCTGGGTTGCTGTTAACAGGACTGATAGCTTGTTGGAATGTATTAATGACCACATAAATGATATAAGAACCATGAGATGCTTCTTTCTTTATATTGGGTACAGTCTCAAATTAGGGTGCTGTATCCAGTCTCCTTTACTTAAATGTCTTGAAAATAGAAAAAAAAAATAAGAATAATATTCTTGTGAAAATATTTTCTTGACTTCCATTTTTGCTTATTTTGATTTGCTTTCTTAGGTAAGCATTATAGCATAGTGGCTAAGAGTACAGAGTTAAGGCTTAGAATCCTTCCTCTACCGCTTACTAGCTACATGACCTTGTGTGAGTTACTTAACCTTCCTGTGCCTCAATTTCCTTACCCTCAAAGTGGACATAGAATAGTTTATAATAACACCTATCTCATATCCTTGTTAGGATTAAATAGGTTGATTTTTGCAAAGTGTTTAGAGCAATACCTGGAGCATGGTAAATGCCACATGAGTTCTTGCTATTATTAAGGAAATAGCTCGTACAATTGTATGACATAGCTCTTGAGTCATTTGAGAAGACCCATTGTTGACATTACATCCTGGGTCTTCTTGACCAATTAGACCAGGATGTTGTGGAAATCCAGGCAGAAATAGAGAAGGAGAGGTGTAGGTGATATTGTTAGGGGAATAAATGTAATGTGAAAGAGTAATGCGATGCATGGAATTGGTTAAGGATTCAGGTGGAGGATATGAAAGACCAGGCAGACTCAGGTGTTTTGTTTTAAATCGGGAGGAATTTTTAAAAATTAACTGCTACCTCTTCCTTCAAATTTCGAAGTTGAATACTGATCAGAATGACCGAGTTGAAAAAAAATGCTGTTTGCTAACTAAATGTCTTACCTTAATGTCTAAAGGATTAAATACAATAAGAATCACATCCTCTGTGGGCTATCATCATTTTAAGAAAGACAGAAACAAGAAAGATTTGACCCATTCCAAATTGATGAGCAAGAGGTGAAAATTTGCTTGGATGAATAAAGATGATATTTCTCTAGACCTGACGCATCCTTGGAATGAAGAGTGTACCTCCTGACAGGAATCAGATGCCAGGCTCAATTCTCAAAGCAGATCTCTTTCTCTGAGCGTCACCTTCGTATTAAAAGCACACCAAGAGGAAGCCAGGATAGCTGAAGATGGAAAGGCAAGAGCTCAGGGAGGGCTGAGTTGAGCTCAGGTGTCAGGGGCAAGTAGACATGATGAGGTATATGGGTTGGCTTCAAGACTTTTCTTAAACTAAACAAGAACAGCAACAACAACAACAAAAAAAAACTGTGTCATCAATTTGATTCTGACTCACAGTGACTCTATAGGACAGAGTTGAACTACTCCACAGGGTTTCCAATGCTCTAAATCTTTATGGAAGCGGACTGCCTCACCTTTCTCCAGCGGAGCTGCTGGTGGGTTCAAACTGCAGACCCACGGTATGCTTTAACTACTGTGCCACCAGAGCTCCTTTTAGTGATGTGAAACAGCAACAATTAAGGAGAGTAGATTCAAGGTTATAGTCATGCTGGAGGCTCCAGAATTATAAAGAGGGACTTCAGGGCTGCAGTGTGGTCGGAGACACTGTCTGCGGAATTTGGATTTGAGCTGTTTGAGCATAGCAAGTATTGTTTTGACTTAGACTTATTTGTTCATTTGGAGTTGCTGAGAAAGAGAGGGAAGAGAACCGATGAGGTAATCACTGATTATTTCACTGAAAAGGTCACTCTTGCCCTCTGACCTTTTGGAAAGTCAGGAAGAGGGTTTAGTGGAACAGTTTGTGCCCTCAGGAATATAAGTTTTGTGTGTCTGGCATCAAGGCAAAAGTTTCAAGCCACTACCTTCTGAGTCGGGAGGGACATTTCAGAAGCCAAGTCCCCTAGGTGGGCACTCTCTCTGTGGATGGGCAGCACTGACTCCCTGAGCTTCCTGCTCCTTTTTCCAGCAGATGACTGACTCAGAGTGTGCATGGGGTCGGTTTCCAAGTTCTCCCAAGTGGGCACAGGCCTCTACCCCTTCCTCACTGTCCCATGCTTATGCCAAGGTTTCTGGGAAGAGCAGGAAGTTCAGGGATGCCGGAAAATGTTTGGCAGATCCCCTGAGCCCAGAGCCAGGCACCTGCTCTGCCTGAGGACAGAGAGGGCTGTAAGTAAAATGCTGGGGGGGGGGGGGTGCGGAGTGGCCAATGGGGTAGGGGCAGATAAAAGGAGAATGCAGAGGGCACAAAAAAACTTCTCATCAGTTGACTCCCGACATAAAATCACCTGGAAGGAAAAGTACAAGTTCTCAAACTTTAGAGCCCACTGCCCTAGAGTCCATCCCGACTGCTGCTAACCCTGTGTGTTATACAACTGCTCCATAGGGTTTTCTTATAACCTTTATGGAAACAGATCTCCAGGGCTTTCTTCCACAGAGCTACTGGGTGAACTGCCAACTTTTAGGTTAGTAGTCGAGCATTCATTAAATATTGCTAAAAATCAATATTGCTAAAAATGCAGATTCTGGGTTCCTAACCACAGAGATAAGGAACTCTGGTGGCGTAGTGGATAACGAATTTGGGTCCTAACCAGAAGGTCAGCAGTTCAAACCTACAAGCCGCTCCGGGGAAGGAAGATAAGGCAATACTTCTGTAAAGATTTATAGCCTCGGAAACCCAGTGGGGGTTGCTGTGAGTCAGAATCCACTCGATGGCAATGAGTTTGGTTTCGTTTACCCACAGAGGCTCAGATTCAGTAGGTCGGGGGTGGAGTGAATGAATATATACATTTAATAAGCTTGTAAAGACTCCAGACACACTCTGAGGAATAATCGGCTTTAAGGCAATGGAGTTTCCCTCCAACCTTTTCTCCCTTTTGTTCAGGAAGGCCCTTGCCTACATAGATTCAGTGTTGGCCAGGAGTAAATGAATAGAGGGCATTGACTAAATCTGGATGTACCAGGTCCTGCTAATCCCTACAGCTTCCTTGCTTTGATGTACATACTTTAAGGATGTATATATCTTTCTGAATTATCTTTCACAGAACTTAGCAACCAAAAACCAAACCTACTGCCATCAAGTCAATTCCGACTCATAGCGACCCCCTTTGGTTTTCCAAGGTAGTAAATCTTCACGAGAGTAGATTGCCCAGTCTTCCTTCAATGGAGTGGCTTGTGGGTTTGAACTGCCAACCTTCTGGTTAACAGTCAAATGCTTTAGGCACTGTGTCACCAGAGCTCCTTACCAAATCAAACCAAACGCACTGCCAGGAAGTCAAATCCGACCCATAGCAAGCCCTCCTTGGGTTTCCGAGGCTGGTATCACTACAGAAGTAGATTGCCCAACCAACCTTCCTTCTGAGGAGTGGCCAGTGGGTTTGAACTGCCAGCCTTCTGATTAGCAGTCAAATGCCTTAGGCACTACACCACCAGAGCTCCTTAGAACCACAGTATTCAATAAATTTGGGGTGAAAAGTTAAAGTCACCAGCTTTCCTCACTCTTCATATTACCTTTCAATCAACAGACATGCTACATGGAGGGGAGGGCATTCGTGTTGCCCAAAATAAACAATAACTATGCTTGTTTGTTTTCTGTCTTGAAGCCAAGAAAGGACTCACTAGCAAAATTTAATTCATACTCCTGAGTAAAATATAACCAGAGATAAAGTTACTCTTTGGTCAAATGACAGAGATTGCAGCCAATATACAAATGCTGTTGTTGTTGTTATGTGCCGTTGAGTCGGCCCCGACTCATAGCGACCCCTCCTTGGGTTTCCGAGGCAGTATCACTGCTCATTTTTTTAAAATTCTGCTATAAATCACAAGAATATAACTGATAGACAATCAATATGAAGTGTTAGAAAAGTTCCATTTAAAGGAAAGATAGCTATGGCATGTCTTTAAACATAAAGCCAAGGCAGGTTAAGTTTATCTACTAACTTCTTATATAAAATTTAATCATGATCTACAAGTCTTTAAAAATAATAATGATAAGCAGATTATCTGGATCATGAAACAATTCTGAGATTGCATTGAGAAACAAGTAGGGAATTACTAGATTCATTTTGATTTTTGACCCCTAGAGTTAGTTCAATTCTCCAGGCATTGGCAGAACCCTTCTAAGCTAGTGTAAATAACCTAAGTGTTATCTCAAAATAGTCTTCTGTTGGTAAATATTGACTTAGTATTTGTTATTCTGTTTATTTCAGACACTGAATGAACAAAGTCTTCATTTAGTAGAACACGAAATTTTGAAACACTGATGTATATCAGCATTTCCTGCCAAGCTTAGTAAACATGCCACTCTTTGGACTCAATTCCATTTAAATCACCCAAGAAAATTTAAAACAATACTGATATCTGGACCTCACCATTTGAATCACCTTCTCGGGGGATAAGGCCCAGGCACTGGTATTTTCTGAAAGTACCTACAGAAGGTTCAAAAGGGCAGCCTGTAATGAGAACTCTTGACTAATTGAGTCTGTTTTAGTAGGGCAGGGTGGCACTCAGTTTCTCCATGTTTAACAGGTGCCACAGATGATTCTATACATGGTCCATGGGCCTTATTCTCAAAAACACTGGCCTCAAAAAAAAACCAAACTCACTGCTGTCAAGTCAATTCGACTCATAGTGACCCTTCCTTGGGTTCCCCTATGGAAAAAAACCTTCTGAAAAGCGGCTGGTGGGTTTGAACTACCAGCCTTCTGGTTAGCTGTCAAATGCCTTAGGCACTATGCCACCAGAGGGTCCGAAACACCTAGGTCGTGTCAAAGATCTAGATGACTCCAAAGCTCTATGAGTCAAAGACTCTTAAAATAGGCATGACCCACTTCTCTTTTTACATTTTTTTTTTTGTTACAGTAACACTTCTTAAATAAAACTTGGTCCACAGTAGGGATGGAAAATTACTTAACAGGGTCATTAATACATAAACTGACTACAGATGGGTAAAAACATAAAATGTGTTGTATTAGGGCAAAAACTGATTGTAATATGAATGTGTTATCAGATTTCATAAGCAAATAGTTGCATTTCTGAGACAAAACTAGCTCAAAATTAATATCTAACAAAAATAAATTTTATAAAAAAGATTTTGATCAGAAAATATGATTACTATTAAGTCATAATTAACATTTAGAAGCATAGTGATTGCAGCATTATTTTTAATAGCAAAAACTTAAATGTCTATCACAAGAGGACCGTTGTTGTTAGGTGCCATTGAGTAGGCTCTGACTCATAGTGACCCTATGGACAACAGAATGAAATACTGTGGTCCTTTGCCACCCTCACAATCCTTGCCATACCTGAGCCCATTGTTGCAGCCACTATGTCAATGCATCTCGTTGAGGGCCTTCCCCTTTTTCATTGACCCTCCACTTTACCAAGCATGATATCCTTCTCTGGGGAATGGTCCTTTCTGACAACATGACCAAAGCAGGTGAGATGAAGTCTGGCTATTCTCCATTCCAAGGAGCATTCTGGCTGTACTTCGTCCAAGACAGATTTGTTTGTTCTTTTGGCAGTCCATGGTACTTTCAGTATTCTTCACCAACACCACAACTCAATAGCATCAACTCTTCTTTGTTCGGTCTTCCTTGTTCATTGTCCAGCTCTCAAATGCGTATGTCATAGTTGGGTTACGTGCACCCTAGTCTTCAAAGAGTCATCTTTGCTCTTCAGCACTTTAAAGAGATCTTTTGCAGCAGATTTACCCAATGCATTACATCGTCTGATGTCTTCATTGCCACTTCCATTGGTGTTAATTGTGGAACCAACTAATAAGAAATCTTTAACAACTTCAGTCTTTTCTCCATTAATTGTAGTGCTGCTTATAGGTCCAGTTGTGAGGATTTTCATTTTCTTTATGTTGAGATGTAATCCATGCTGCAGACTGTAGTCTTTAATCTTCATCAGTAAGTGCTTCAAGTCATCCTCACTTTCAGCAAGCAAAGTTGTGTCATCTGCGTATTACAGGTTGTTAATAAGTTTTCCTCCAATCCTGATGTGACGTACATCTTCATATAGTCCAGCTTCTCAGATTATTTGCTCATCATACAGATTGAATAAATATGGTGAAAGGATACAGCCCTGACACACTTCATTCCTGATTTTAAACCATGCAGTGTCCCCTTGTTCTGTTTGAATGACAGCCTCCTGGTCTATGTACAGGTTCCTGATGAGCACAATCAAGTGTTCTGGAATTCCCATTCTTCCCAATGTGATGCATAATTTGTTATGATCCACACAATCAAATGCCCTTGCATAGTGAATAAAACACAAGTAAACATCTTTCTGGTATTCTTTGCTTTCAGCCAAGATCCATCTGACATCAGCAATGACATCCCTCATTCTACATCCTCTTCTGAATCCAGCTTGCATTTCTGGAAGTTCTCTGTCAATATACTGCTCCAACCAGTTTTGAATTATCTTCAGCAAGATTTTACTTGCATGTGATATTAATGATATTGTTCGATAATTTCCATATTCTGTGGGATCATCTTTCTTTGAAATTGGTACAAATAGGGATTTTTTCCAGTCAGTTGGCCAGGTTCCTGTCTTTCATATTTCTTGGCATTGACAAGTGAGCCTCCAGTGCAGCACCCAGTTGTTGAAACATCTCAATGGGTATTCTGTTAGTTAATTCCTGGGGCCTTGTTTTTCGCCAACTCCTTCAGTGCAGCTTCAACTTTTCCCTTCAATACCATTGGTTCTTGAACATATGCCACCTCCTGACATGGATGAAGATCGACCCGTTCTTTTTGGTACAGTGATTCTGTGTATTCTTTCCATCTTCTTTTGATGCTTCCTGCATGCTTCAATATTTTGCCCATAGAACCTTTCAATATTGCAACTTGAGGCTTGAATTTTTTTTCTTCATTCTTTCAGCTTGATAAATGCCAAGTGTGTTCTTCTCTTGGTTTTCTAACTCCAGGTCTTTGCACATTTCATTAAAATAATTGACTTTGTCTTCTCGAGCTGCTCTTTGAAATCTTCTGTTTAGCTCTTTTATCTTGTTATTTCTTCCATTTGCTTTAGCTACTGTCCACTCAAGGGCAAGTTTCAGAGTCTCTTCTGTCGTCCATTTTGGTCTTTTCTTCCTTTCTTTTCTTTCTAATGACCTTTTGCTTTCTTCATGGATGATGTTCTTGATGTCATCCCACAATTCCTCTGGTTTTCAGTCATTGGTGTTCAATGCATCAAATCTATTCTTTAGATGGTCTCTAAATTCAGGAGAGATATAATCAAGGTCATATTTTGGCTCTCGTGGACTTCTTTTAATTGTCTTCACCTTCAACTTGAACTTGCATGCAAGCAATGGATGGTCTGTTCCATAATCAGCTGCTGGCCTTGTTTTGGCTGAAGATATTGAACTTCTCCATCACCTCTTTCCACAGATGTAGTCGATCTGATTCCTGTGTACTCCATCTGGTGAAGTCCATGTGTATAGCCATCATTTATCTTGTTGAAAAAAGGTATTTGCAATGAATAAGTCATTGGTCTTGCAAAATTCTATCATGTGCTCTCTAGCGTTATTTCTATCACCAAGGCCATATTTTCCAACTATCATGATTCTTCTTTGTTTCCACCAGTGATAATCAACACATCTTGATTTCATGTTTGGTCAATTTCAGACTGAAGAATTTGGTAAAAATCTTCAATTTCCTCATCTTTGGCTTTGGTGATTGGGGCATAAATTTGAATAATAGTAGTATTAACTGGTCTTCCTTGTAGGTGTATGGATATTATCCTATCACAGACAGCATTATACTTCAGCATAGATCTTGAGACATTCTTTCTGATGATGAATGTCATGCCATTCTTCTTCAACTTGTCATTCCACCACAGTACAACAAACTGACAGATGAGTGGTGGACAAGAGGACTAGTTAAATGAAATATGGTATACAATTAACTAGAATGCAGCTATTGAAAAGAATTATGCTGCTCTCTACATAATAAGAGAAAAAAACCTCCAAGATACTACTGAAAATAGAAGCAAATGGCAGATATGTATGTAGTATAAAATTCTTTATGTTTTAAAAAAATAGATCTATATAAAAATCCATGGAATTTCTCTGCAAAGGTACATAATAAACTGGTCATAGTGATTTTCTCCAGAGAAGGAAACTATTTGCTAGAGAAATGACACTTTCTTTCCCCACTAATATGCCTTTGGTCTTTCTGGATTTTTGTACCATTTGAATTATTCTTTCAAAAATTTTTAAAAAATAAAGATGAAGTGTATACTATAAGCTTTTATAATGCATCTTTGTGTAAATAAACTCTGGTACATAATAGACATTCAATAGATGTTTGTTTATTAACTTTACCCATAGACTTATTCCCCCTCTCCTATTATTCAAATCTCCTCTTTTCTTGATGGGTTTGGGGGGATCCTTTCACATAATTTAGGCATAATGCTAAGCACTTCCCATATGTTCGTCATCTCAGGTAATTGTACAACATCCCTGAGAAGCAGATATTATCACCTCTCTTTTACAGATTAGAAAACTAAGGCTCAGAGAGGTTGCTGTAGGCTCACAAATGGTGTATTTGATATTTTTATATATATTAAAGAAGCACTTTTTAAATATATGCAAAATGTTGTGAGGACTATGAAGGTTATTAGCCTCTTTGCCCCTCAAAGAGCTCTTAATTATGGTATGTTATTATATTTTATTACTTTAATCCTAACATTGTAAGTATTATCGTTCCCAATTTTAAATGAGTAAACCAAAACCTGGAGAAGAAACATTCCCCAACTATCCTAGTCAATATTTAATGTCTCCTTACTTCCTACTGTAGGAGCTCTGGTAGCATAGTGCCTAAAGCACTTGACTGCTAACCAGAAGGCTGGTAGTTCAAACCCACCAGCCACTCCTCAGAACGAAGGTTGGGCAATCTACTTCTGTAGTGATACTGCCTCGGAAACCCAAGGAAGGATCGCTATGAGTCGGGTCCTACTCAATGACACATAACAACAACAGTATTTCCTACTGGTCTTTTCTATTACAGACTGTCAGCATGCATTTTTAAATGTCACCATACATTGTGATATATATTGATATTTAACTTGTGTGTGTGTAGAGGTGGTGTACACACACACACACACACACATTCTTTGTCTCTAATACAAGTATAAACTACTTGAGACAGGAAACTTTATTTTATATTTCTTTAGTATCTCTCCATTGTATACTGACATGTAGACACGAAAATACATAGGGTGATGTATTAGTGCTAATCTAAGTCTGTATAATTTAGCTATTCTTCTTTTGTGCAAAGGGTTTATGACAGCAGATGAAAGAAAATTATTTGACCACCTCAAATCTCCTCATCTGAAATACTGGGTTCCGTTCATCTGGTTTGGAAATCTCGCAAGTAAAGCCCGGAATGAAGGTAGAATCAGAGACAGTGTTGATCTACAATCACTGATGACTGTGAGTATATCATACAGGAAAAGATGCTAATCAGAGGCCAAGAGGGTCCTGGCTATAACAGACTAGACCAGGAAGCATCTGCTTTGTTCAATTCTGGTTCTAAAGAAACGTGAAAGATTGGGCTGGTATTAGAATCTCCAACAGAGCTAGCAGAGACAGCGCACAGATCGACTGGAAGCTCTGTTTTAAACAGAATGATGCTCTGTAGGAGGCTGTGTTAAGAGTACGCCTTGATTGATCAGCAGGGTCAGCCAGGGCTCTGAAGGATGTGGCACACTTGCATGTTTGTCGTCCCCAGCTCCAGAATCCTGGAATAAAATCTGGAGTGTAAATAAACCTCCCAGAAGAAAATGTGGAGTAGAAATAAACTTCCCAAAAACTGAGAGTAATCCAAGGTCAAACCAACTTCTCAGATGCTCCAGTAAGCAAAACAGTGTTTTCTCTAAACAAAATAACCCTCAAATCATCTGAGAACCAAATCTGCCTTCAAGTACATGTGTGACAGATATATTTGTGCCATCACAGTCTCCTTCCTGGATTAGGCTAAAAGGAGTGAATAATTTAAAAATAGCTCCCAAATTAATATGAATCTATTTTTCTCAGTTGTAGATAATAACAACTTGTAAAAGGTAAAAAGTCACTAGATCCCAGGTCTTCCTGCTCCAGACAGAGGTTAACAGTCAACATTGCTATTCTAAAGTCCCATTTGTGAGAGGAAAGGTTTAAGATATATTTACCTCTGATTTCTAAAACATATAGAAGCATGTTTTAAAGAGAGAGAGAGAGAAACAAAAAACATTTTGCTTTTCATGTTATTTACCAAAGTGACTACAAATTGCTTATTTAAAATGTAAATCATTGCCTTTCCATCACCATTTTGAACCAATAAACATGGTTGAAATTATGGATTAAATATGTTGTTATTAAATAGGAACTATTTTTATAATGTCTGACTTATTTTAATATTTTAAAAATATGTCCAAATGTATTCATCTTCATGTACATTGTTCAGTGATGTTCATTGTTTGTTATTTCTGTAACTTTCTCTATAATATGTCCTTCAGAACGAATTTAGTAGCCTGGCATCATTTTAAAGACATATTCGTAAAAGATATGCCAACATTCTGAACTCCAGTAAATGTTCATTACCACACTCATTTTAGTAAACTGTGTTCCTGTCTTTCTGGATTAGGAAATGAACCGATACCGCTCTTGGTGCAGCCTCTTATTTGGTTATGACTGGGTTGGGATTCCGCTGGTTTACACCCAGGTATCTAATACTTTGCACGTGCTTTTTGTTTCCACTTGCCCGTCTTGGCTCTCTAGCTCGCTGTGGGTGGCAGCTGTATGTTCTCACTCTGCTTTCTCTCTATTCCAGGTTGTTACTCTTGCTGTCTACACCTTCTTCTTTGCATGTCTGATTGGACGCCAGTTTTTGGATCCCACCAGAGGCTACGCGGGGCATGACTTAGATCTTTATGTTCCAGTCTTTACTCTCCTACAATTCTTCTTCTATGCAGGATGGCTCAAGGTAGCCAGCAGACTCAGTGCCTGAGGCCTGCTCTGTAATCTCTATCATGTTCCCAATGTTCAGACGCTGATCTTTCACTGAGTCTTAGCAAATCACTCATTTAACATGTGATAGCTCTGAGATGTTTTATTTTGCAGCCAAAGATTAAAGTGACAGGGTTGAAGTGAGTACTCCCTTGCAGCTGTCTGAAGCAGCTCGTTTATGCAAAGAAGAATACTCTTTTAAGACTATTGATTTTTTTTAAGTATGTGTGTGCTCCCATTAGGATTACAATGATGTAATTAAAGCAATACACAGTACCCACACTGATATTTTCTACCACAATCAGCAACTAGACAGAGTGAACAAAAGTAAATAAGAAGACTTGAATATCCAGAAAAACCAAACTCACTGCCGTTGAGTTGCATCCAACTCATAGTGACCCCTCCTTGGGTTTCTGAGGCAGTATCACTTAAGCAGTATGTGAGGCTGGTGCAGGACCAGGCAGTGTTTGGTTCTGTTGTACACAGGGTAGCTGAGTGGGAGCCAACTCAGTGGCACCTAACAACAACAATGACATCTTGTTTCAGCTCAAGTCTGTAAAGAATTACTTGCAATTCCCTGGAATTCTACTAGCTGCCCCACAACATTAAATGCATCTCATTTTCAAAACCAGAACTGAGAGCCATGGAAAAATTAATCAGTATCAAAACCAGAAGCACCAAGATTAATGATGGCATTTGATTTGCCACGAGATTAAAAACAGGTCAGAGCAGTGAGAACGGTTATCCAATTATCAGGGTAGCATTTTATTTGTTCCACCACCACCTCCTCTTCTCCTCTCCCCATCCCTCGACCAGATGTGTGTGTTTAAATATCAGGGGCATTATTTTTACATTGCGTTAGTTCTCTTTTGTCAACTTCCAAAAGGGAAGTATGTGATGGAAAAAAAATCAAAGAATTGCATTAGTTGAAATTTAATGACAGTTTGAAATGACTTCAATAAAATAAATTCCCAATGTCGGACCTTCCCAACAGCCACATGTTTTGCACAGTCACAGCCTTCCAAGTTGAGTCAGCATGTTCCCCATAACTACCTTTATTTTCATTGGTTTGGAGCTTAACCAGGAAATATAAATATGTTGGCATTTAAAATTTTACTCCAAAACTAAAGACATGCCTTTTAAAAATGGCAAAAACAGTTTTAACTAGATGATAGTGATTCTTAATTATTTTTACTTCTTTAAGAGAGAGCAAGAGAGACTAATAGCTCTCATTTCCCATCAGAGGACAAAGTAGAGTCTATCACAATTGGCCCAAATGCTCAATCACTCTGGTCTTTCTCTGTCCTTTCCCTTGAGTTGTGCTTTTTATTCTTTGCTCTGTATCCACATGAGGCCACACTGTGAGAAGCAGTTGGCAGTTCCTTCTTATTGGCATGCTTTCTCAAATATTATCCTTTATGCTTAAAAGATACTTTTACAAGGTAAAATATGAAAAGACACACTCTCAGCTCTTTTAAGAGATAGACAACCGTCATAGAAGTGAGGTTTCCGATGCTAATAGGTTGTGTCTCAATTTCTAAATAGCTATTCTGTCTTGACTATTCTGATAGTTACAAATATTTTAAAGTGAAGAAAATCCATCTTAACTTTATGAACAGTATATTATTGAATTACTTGCTGGAAATATAGCCTCCAAGAAAGTAAAGGATATCTTTGTGAGATAGTCAATTCAGAAATGTAGGTATCATTTTGGAAATTTGATGTAGATTGTGATAGCCTATGTAAGAGTGATCCCAAAAAAGTGAAAGTCTAGATATAACAAAAATATTCTCAAGAAGTATCCTCTGACCCATTTAATTTAAGCAGCACGCCAGGCATGAGAAGGTAAATAGCCCCTTGGAACTTGCAGTAAAGGACTTTGACATGGATATTGCTGTGAGACTGACTGATTGGGACCACAGGCTGTCCCCCAGTACTGTCCCTCAGAATTGGGGAAATGTGCTTCTTTAGTAAAACCAAAAAAAAAAAAACCCTCATAGGGACCCCTTCTTGGGTTACACCATAGCTGGCTCTTAATGCTGGGAGCTTTACATAATCCTAATGCCTAATCTCAACCCCACCAGCTCTGCTAACCAGAAGGCTGGTGGACCACCAGCCACTCCATGCAAAGAAGACTGGGCAATCTACTTCCATAAAGATTTACTGCCTCGGAAAACCAGTGAGGGTCACTATGGGTCAGAATTGACTCGTGGTAGTGAGTTTCGGTTTTTTTTTGTTTTTTTTTTTTTTTGGAATTCCAGCTTTATGACTTACTAGCTCTCTAGTGTAGTGCCTAAGGCACTTGACTACTAACCAGAGGGCTAGCAGTTCATACTCACCAGTCACTCTTTGTAAGGAAGGTTGGGCAATCTACTTCCCTAATGATACTCCCTTGGAAACCCAAGGAGTTGCTATGAGTTGGGTCTGACTCTATGGCAAATAACAACAACAATAACAGCTCTCTAACTCATTCATTTAGCAGTTATGTCCAATAATTGTGAAAAAAAAATTATATATTATTTTCTTTAATATTGATTTAAGTCTTTCTTGGCCATTTAATTTTCCTCATGTTTACACTCCATCTTGTCATCTGGGTCCTTATAAATTCCTTGAGAGCAGAGATATAAACCAAAAAAAAAAAAAAAGCCAAACTCACTGCCATTGAGTCTATTCTAACTCATAGTGACCCCATTGGGTTTCTGAGGCTGTAAATCTTTACAGAAGTAGATCACCCCATCTTCCTTCCGCAGAGCAGCTGGTAGGTTTGAACTGCTGACCTTTTGGTTAGCAGCCAAATGCCTTATCCACTACACCACTAGAGCTTCTCAAAGAGAAAGTAGAGAGATGTACCCTTCAAAATGCCCAGCACAGTACCTTACACATAATCTGTGCTCTTTCAATATTCATGCCTTTGATTTGTACCTGAAAATGAATAATTTGGCTCTTAAATAGTGCATGGCTTCCCCTGCAGTGTAGAGCCCGCATTTTCACCAGTTGAATAAACAGAGCCATTTGGAGAGCATGCCTGTGCAAGGTACATCATTCATAGTTTGAGAGTCAAGTCTTGCTTTGTTGAAAAATATCTGTGACTGTCAAACAACCCACTCTCCTCTAGGCTTCATATTATGAAAGTAACAAAAGGAAGCAGAGAGTGAAACAGGGATCATTTTTCAATCTCCACTCTCAGTCTTCATACACATTATGACGGTTTTATTCTGTGTTCTCAACTGCAGGTAGCTGAGCAGCTTATCAATCCTTTTGGAGAAGATGATGATGATTTTGAAACTAATTGGTGCATTGATAGAAATTTGCAGGTTAGAGGAGCTTTTCTTTCCTTTACAAACATTAATAATAAATCACTGCTGTGCTGCAAATCTAAACAGTCTCTGAATTCAGGCTCTGAACTTCCTATAAATGAAATTTTGCAATAAATGAAAAGAAATTTCCTATTCAGTTTGGTGTCTCAGTTCTGTTGTAGCCCCAGAGGTCCCAGGTCTCAGCTGCAGTGTGACTGAGTCTCTTCTAAATAGAATTTTAAGCCAATTGTCAGTTTCTTTATTAGCTTTACCCAGAGTCTTCCATCTTTGTACAGAGTAATGTTTTAATTCACTCTTTAGTCCATTTTCTATTGCTACCCACAGAGATGAACAGTGACATAAATGGGAGACAGACAACATCTGATGTAAGTTCTCAAACTCCTATCACACCACTATCTAGCAGCTGGATACTAGGGACCTGGACCAAACCACCTGTGTCTCACATCTGCCAGAATTACACCAAATGGGCCCCAGGCCCTTACTAGGCATCCCTATGCCAGAGAGGCTTTGCATGAGGAACCAGAGTGAGGGCATTTCCCTTTTAGGAAAGACTCTTCTCAGACCATTCTCTTCCCTGAGAACTGCTTTACAGAGTAAAGGCCTTTACCTTGTTCATTTGTTTTAGCTCTTGAAGAGGCTCAAATATACCACAGATCACATTGTCAATCCATTAGGGAACAGGGATGATGCCTACACTATTCACTATTTGTAAAAATTGGATTCCCAGAGGATTAATAATTCATTCACACATCAATTTGTCCAAACCAAGAGAAATAACCACTACAGCCCCAAGCAGCAGAGATATGCTTTTCCAAACAAGCAAACAAAAAAATCAGAGCATATTAGAAATGACATCAAGTGTAAGTGTGTTTACTGGGTAAACAGAATGGAATATTGAGAATCTTTCATCTTCCTGTCATATGTGGGGTTGCCTGGTTAATGTCAGGATGGCTACTAGACAAGGCAGCAACTTTGAGCAAAGTAGAAAAAAGTACCTACTATGAGCAAATTAAAAAGTGCCTCTCTCAATCAATCATGGGAGAATAGAAGGGCTGTGTATGCATAGGGAGAAATCTCAGGGGGCAGGAGTGCATGGGAGGGAAGGACACAGGGAAGAGGTAACTATGGGCAGGAAGTGGGAAGAGAGCTGTTGCATTGTGAGAAATTGCAGTCAATGTCATGAGACAAAGTATATGTGGACTGCTGTATGGAAAATGAATTTGCTCTGTAAACTTTCACCCAAATCACAATACAATTTTTTAAAAAAAAAAGTAGTAAATATGAGTCAAAATTGAAACATTCATTGGGCGGGGGGGAAGCACCTCTTTCATCCCTTCAGGTAAAATGCAGCTCTAATTGGGGCACGTGGCTTGATGAAGCAATTGTGGGCAGTTTGACAGCCCCATTTACCTCCGTGGGTGGCCAAATGCTCCTGTGCAGCAACTTGTACAAATGTGTTACAACACTGGTGTCAACAGACATGACTATTTGTATATTCAATCATTTAGACTGTTCCTATCCCATTCCAAGTCCTATCCACCTACTGGAACTTATTCCTTTTTTTTTGGATACTATTCACGTCTGAATTATCCTAACACTATAATGATCATTTTAGGTCTCTCTTTTAGCTGTGGATGAAATGCACATGAGCTTACCCAAGCTGAAGAAGGACATTTACTGGGACGATTCTACTGCTCGACCACCATACACACTGGCAGCTGCTGACTACTGCATACCTTCATTTCTGGGGTCAACAACCCAAATGGGGTAAGTACTTTTTTTTTTAATCTTCAGTGTTTAGGAAATAAGTCGATCATTGTTCTGATCTTTTTACACCCTGGTCTTGAAGTTACTTTCATGATTGTTTGCAATTATTATCTTATATCTAGCCTTTTCAAAAATTTTAGATATAATAGACTCAAGGGTATTAGAGAATAAATTGACTATAATTTCTTGTTTAAGCCTAGTATGGTTTACTTTTTGTTTTTTTCTGGTTTAGGCATGTTATTTTGGGAGGAGTGAGTAGAAGATATAATTTGCATTTTACTCTGTTTTTATACCATGGCAAACTTTTCCAATAGCTGTAACCATGCGCTTTTTTCCTACCAACTTGAAGAGTAGTTTAAATGACTATCTTAATTAAATGTATTTTTAACAAATATTCATTGACCACACACCATGTTCAGGCATTGTATTAGGCTGTTTGGAGATAAGCTCCTTTTAAGAAATGGAATGAGTTTTATCAAAGGTTTTCTCTAAGATTATAATTCAGTCCAACTATATAATTCAGTCCGACTATATTCAGTATATCAGGAGCTCTGGTAGCATAGTGCCTAAGGCAGTTGACTGCTAACCAGAAGGCTGGTGATTCAAACCCACCAGCCAGTCCTCAGAAGGAAAGTTGGGCAATCTACTTCCATAGTGATACCGCCTTGGAAACTCAAGGAGGGGTCGCTATGAGTCAGGTCTGACTCGACGGCACATAACAACAACAACAATATTCAGTATATGAGTCACTGTCTGATTAGAGGATTTAATATAATTGTTGTTGTTGTTGTTATGTGCCGTCGAGTCGGCCCCAACTCATAGCGACCCCTCCTTGGGTTTCCGAGGCAGTATCACTACGGAAGTAGGATTGCCCAACCTTCCTTCCGAGGAGTGGCTGGTGGGTTTGAACCACCAGCCGTCTGGTTAGCAGGCAAGTGTCCTAGCCACTATGCTACCAGAGCTCCCTTTAATATAATAGTCTTCTCTATTTCCAATGAGCCTTAAATAAGTGGATTGAGGCCAGAAGTAAATCGTGCACAGTCCTTGAATAATGTTACTAAACCTAATAGTGTATTGGATCTTGGAGAAATGTATGAATGTGGTGGAAACAAGTATATTTGCAGAAAGCAGAGGTCATGATTTCTAAGTAACTTAGAGGAGAGGTCGGGCAAATACAGAAAATCAAAAAGAACCAAAATAATAATATATAATATATATTATTATATAATAATTATTATTTACAGACATACACACACAGAAATACACACACACATATCAGGAACTCTGGTGGCATAGTGCCTAAGGCTAACTAAAAGGTTGGCAGTTAAAACCCACCAGCTGCTGGCAGAAGGAAGATGGGACAAACTACTTCTGTAAAGATTTACCACCTTGTAAACCCAGTACAGGTTGCTATGAGTCAGAATCGACTTGATGGCAATGAGCAGCAGTGAACACTATACACACACACACATGTATGTACACACACACACACACATATATATATATGTACACATACGTACATATATATACATAACACACAGCCATCGAGTCAGATCCGACTCAAAGCAACCCTTCCTTGGGTTTCCGGGAACCCTTAGGCACTATGGTCAAACCCATAGTGCCAAATGCCTTAGGCACTATGCCACCAGAGTGCCCTATATATATGTACATACATAGATATGTATATCTACATGTCTGTATATGTACTTATATATATGTATGTATGTGTATACATACACACACACACATATGTATACACATTAGCTCTGGTAGCATAGTGCCTAAGGCATGTGACACATCTTAAGAAAAAGATGACTGAAAGTGGAATTCCAGGAGTTGTAAATGAGAAAGATTCAGGAGCTAGGAGATTTACCTTGTAGCCCTCAAATCGCACCTTACAAGAGGTTGCCTAGTATGCAATAGACTTGCTTCTGCTTCTAGATATGGTTGTAAGACTGGACTCTCCTGTCCAGGACTTCTTCCAGGCTAGGATGCTCATCCATACATCCAGCCTATTACTCAATTTCTGTGAATCATAATTTCCTGTTGCTTGCTCTTCTCGGCCTTTGCTAATGCATTTTGTAATGGCAGAGCTTCACATAGGTCTGAACCTTTTCAGTTTTGAAATAGGAAATGTTTTTCTGTGAGCTTGTTTTGAGATAATTATTCTTTATCTGTCTCCCTACTCCCAACATTGATTAATGCAAAGTATATGAAGTTCTACCTTATAAAAGAAGAGACCAGCACCATTGATGGTGCTGTTGTTAGGTGCTGTAAAATCAGTTCCTAATCATAGGGACCCTCTATACAACAGAATGAAACACTGCCCAGTCCTGCACCATCCTCACAATCATTGCTATGTTGGAGCCCATTTTTACAGCCACAGTGTCAATCCATCATTGGGACTCTACCTCTTTCTCTCGGACTCTCTACTTTACCAAGTATTATGTCCTTCTCTTTGAACCATTTGCAAGGGTCAAGGAATCATTGGGAGGACTCTATTTACACTGCACATACTATGTATGCTTCATTTCTAATGTCCATGTACTTGTGTTTCTATTATGGTAAAAATTATTTTCTTATTGTTTCAAGATTTTTATCTTGATCTTTTTTTCATCCTATTCACATAATTTTGCATTACTAAGTAACTGTCCATATTCTTTAGAATGTACTGAGACATGCTTTTCTCTTATTTCTACATACAGAAACATAGAATTAGTGATTTATCAGACCTTGGAGAGAATATCAAACCAAACCAAACCCACTGCGATCGAGTCAGATCCAACTCATAGCAACCCCTCCTTGGGTTTCTGAGGCAGCATCACTACAGAAGTAGATTGCCCAATCTTCCTTCTGAGGAGTGGCTGGAGGATTTGAACTGCCAACCTTCTGGCTAGCAGTCAAATACCTTAGGCACCTACCCCAAAAAGATTACTGGGAAGATTAAATGAAATTGTAAATACAAAAGCATCTGTAGTTAATGTTTTGTGTAACTATAATGCACTATTATTATTATCAACTAGTACAGGTCTCTTATTCATAGATGTCAAACTGAGGCACAGAAAGATTAAACATACCTTTTCTTATATATTAAACTAACATCAGAAATTTGGGACAGAAAATAAAACACCTGAGAGAAAACCTGGAGATAGGACATTTAAGAGTGTAGAAAATATTATCAGTTGTCAGAGAGAATGCCAATTAAGATGGTATATTTACTAGCATAAGGAGCTCTGGTGGTGCGTGGTTAAAGCATTGAGCTGCTAACCGAAAGATCAGGAATTCAAACCCATCAGCTGCTCTTCAGAAGAAAGATAAGGTGGTCTGGTTCTACAAAGATTTACAGCCTTGGAAACCCCGTGGGGGCAGTTCTACTCTGTCCTATAGGGTTGCTATGAGTCAAAATCAACTCAATGGCAGGGGGTTTGGGTTTTTTGGTTTATTTACCACATTGCAGCAGCCAGGGATCCAGGTAAGGGGAGGGACCAAGGTCCCACCCCCACCAGCCAGGAAAGTGGGGGAAAGAGAAGCCAGGGGGGATGACAGAGCAGAGCAGCAGCCAAGGATCCAGGTAGGGGAGGGACCCAGGCCCAACCCCCATGAGCCAGGAAAACAGAGGAAAGAGAAGCCAGGGGGACAACAGAGCAGAGCAGCACCAGGGATCCAGGTAAGGGGAGGGCAGAGAAGTTTCAAACAGCTAAGCAAGACAAACTTGTCTGTCAGTTTGTCGTACTATTGTGGCTTGCATGTTGCTGTGAGACTTTAGGCTGTGCCACCAGTATTTCAAGTGTCAGCAGGGTTGCACATGGTGCACAGGTTTCAATGCAGCTTACAGATGGAGACAGACTAGGAAGAAGAAAGAGGCCATCCACTTTTCAAAGAATTGGCCAGGGAAAACCTTATGAATAGCAGAGAAACACTGTCTGATACATTACTGTGCAACTTGAAGTTGAAGACAATTAAAACAACTCCACAAGAGCTAAAATATGACCTGGAATATATCCCTCCTGAATTTAGAGACCATCTAAAGAATAGATTTGATGCATTGAACACTAATGACCGAAAACCAGAATAATTGTGTGATGACATCAAGAACATCATCCATGAAGAAAGGTCATTAAAAAGATGAGAAAAGAAGAAAATACCAAAATGGATGTCAGAAGAGACTCTGAAACTTGCCCTTGAACATATAGTAACTAAAGCTAAATGGAAGAAATGACAAGATAAAAGAGCTGAACAGAAGATTTCAAAGAGCAGCTCGAGCAGACAAAGCCAATAACTATAATGAACTGTGCAAAGACCTGGAGTTAGAAAACCAAAAGGGAAGAATATGCTCAGCATTTCTCAAGCTGAAAGACCTGAGGAAAAAAAAATAAGCTTTGATTTGCAATACTGAAAGATTCTATGGGCAAAGTATTGAATGATGCAGGAAGCGTCAAAAGAAGATGGAGGGAATACACAGAGTCACTGTACCAAAAATAACTGGTTGATCTTCATCTATTTCAGGAGGTGACATATGATCAAGAACCAATGGGGTTGAAAGAAGAAGTCAAAGCTGCAATGAAGGAATTGGCAAAGAACAAGGCTCCAGGAATTGACGGAATACCCATTGAGATGTTTAAACAAACAGATGCCCCACTGGAGGTATTCACTCAGTTATGCCAAGAGGTTTGGAAGAGAGCTACCTGGCCAACTGACTGGAAGCGATCCATATTTGTGCACATTCCAAAGAGAAGTGATCCCACAGAATGTGGAAATTATTGAACAATATCATTAATATCACAAGCAAGTAAAATCTTAACTGAAGATAATTCAAAAACTGTTGCAGCAGTACTGACAGAGAACTTCCAGAGGTGCAGGCTGGATTCAGAAGAGAATGTGGAACAAAGGATATCATTGCTGATATCAGATGGATCTTGGCTCAAAGCAAAGAATACCAGAAAGATGTTTACTTGTGTTTTATTGACTATGCAAAAACATTTGATTGTGTGGATCATAACAAATTGTGGATAACATTGAGAAGAATGAGAATTCCAGAACACTTAATTGTGTTCATGAGGAACCTGTACATAGACCAGGAGGCTGTCGTTCGAACAGAACAAGGGGACACTGCATGGTTTAAAATCAAGAAGGGAGTGTGTCAGGGTTGCATCCTTTCCCCATACTTATTCAATCTATATGCTGAGCAAATAATCCAAGAAGCTGGACTATATGAAGAAGAACATGGCATCAGGATTGGAAGAAGAATCATTAACAACATGCGATATGCTGACGACACAATTTTGCTTGGTGAAAGTGAGGATGACTTGAAGCACTTACTGATGAAGATTCAAGAATACAGTCTGCAGTATGGATTACATCTCAATATAAAGAAAACAAAAAATCTCACAACTGGACCTGTAAGCAGCATCATAACAAATGGAGAAAAGATTGAAGTTGTCAAAGACTTCACATTGCTTGGTTCTACAATTGATGCCAATGGAGGCAGCAGTCAAGACATCAGACAACGTATAGCTCTGGGCAAATCAGCTGCAAAGGACGTCTTTCAAGTGCTGAGGAACAAAGGTGTCTCCTTGAGAACTAAGGTGCACCTGATACAAGCCATGATATTTTTAGTCCCCTCATATGCATGTGAGAGCTGGACAATAAATAACGAAGTCCAAAGAAGAATTGATGCTTTTGAAATGTGGTGCTGGAGAAGAATGTTGAAAGTACCGTGGACTGCTAAAAGAACTAACAAACTAACAGATCTGTCCTGGAGGAAGTGCAGCCAGAATGCTCCTATGGAAGCAAGAAGGGCCAGACTTTGTCTCACCTACTTTGGTCATGTTGTCAGAAGGGAACATTCCCTGGAAAAGGATGTCTTGCTTGGTAAGGTCGACGAAGGAGGGGAAGGTCTTCAATGAGATGGACTGACACAGTGGCTACTGCGATGGGCTCATATATAGCAGGGACTGCAGAGCTGGTGCAGGACTAGGCAGTGTTTCGTTCTGCTGTGCATAGGGCCGCTATGAGTCGGAGATGACTCGATGGCACCTAACAACAACAACACCACATTGTGGTGAGATGCACAGGCAAAGGCTAGATTCCATTAAGGGAGACCTGGTGAAATGTTTAACTGGGCTCTGCTAGAACCAATTGATCAAAGAAACAATTAGGCAAGAGATCACATGATCGTGATTTTCTGTGTGAATGTCAACCATTAAAGCTGAGTCTCACAATCTAGGAGTCCACTGGAGGCCTATAGGCTTTGGAAAGCCAAGGATTCACAGGAATGTCTCTTTGACCGCTTAGTGTCAACTTTTCTCATGATTGGGTATTAGACAGATGTTTCAGGTTGCCTGTGACAGAAAACCAAACTAACTTAACCAAAAGGGTTTTATTAGGTTACATTCAGAGACTAGTCTAGCTTTGGGCATGGTTATTCAGAGAATACCACCAGGGCTCATGTTGCTCTCTCCATCTCTCAGTGCTTTTCTCTGTACTGACTCAGTTAGCAGGGTCTCCCTTCTTGATAAGAAAATGGCAAGATGGTGACCAGCAACTCTAGGCTCATAACCTATCTTCTCAACAACCTCTGTGCAAAGAGGACTTCTTTTTTCTAACACTTAAAAGTACTGGATTTAAGTTTGATTTGCTCTGATTGGCCAGCTTGGCTAACATGCCCATTCCTGAACCAATCACTATTTACAGGGAAAAAAAAAAATATTTTGATTGGCTGAGATAGTCTGTCTTTGGATTAAGTGGTGTTTTCCTAACCAACAATATGGAATAAATGATTTCTCAACAGGTATCAGGGTATTACCAGAAAAAGATTGAATGGTTTTTCTGGACTGTCAAAAACAATAGATACTCTCTAAAATCATAAAAGATAATTCTCTAAGTATTAGATTGTTCACTCACCAAATACAAGACCAGAGTCAAGTGAGTGAGGTTCTCTGCAATAAAAAAGTAAAGATTATTTTGTATTATAAGGTGGTTTGTTGATGATGGCTGATCCAGTGAATGAGCTCTTTGTACTGGGTTGGAAAGCAAGTGTCAAGATACTATAGAAGTAAACTTTTCAGAAAAGTGTCTGCTGCTTGATGAAACATATAAGATCCTTTCTCGGATGAATAAATGTTTTACTTTTATATTCTGCTTAGGATGTGTATTCTGAGCCTACTTAATTCAGAAGTCACAGTTCCCTTATCTTTTCATATCAATGTTTCAGGCTTGTAGTCACAATCCCCACAACCCCAAAATCCTGAAATCCAGGTAATTACCTTCTATAACTGAGCAAAAGTACTATCTAAGGGCAACCTGAGAAATGACTCTGCCTCTTTCACATTCGGCACACCATTCATTTCCACGTAAAAAAAGAGAACTCCTTGGAGACAATTCCTTTGTTTTCTGCATTCAAAGACAAGTTCAATACATTGCCCTATTTTCTCTGCATTTACCAAGTATACATTACTGAGCTGAAGTATATATTTCCCCCTTTTTAATTTCGAATATAAATTTAAAATTCCTTGTTTTCCCTTGCACCTTCATATATGGAATTGACTCATTCACTTATTTAACCAAAAATTTTATATAGGGCCTACTATGTGGTGGGTTCTATGCCAGATGCTAGAGATAGACAACAATAATAATAAAAGCCCACTTTAGCCTCACAGAGGAGCTCTGGTGGCATAGTGCCTAAGGCATTGACTGCTAACCAGAAGGCTGGCAGTTCAAACCCACCAGCCACTCCTCTGAAGGAAGACTGGGCAATCTACTTCTGTAGAGATACCACCTGACACACCCAAGGAGGGGTCGCTATGAGTTGGATCTGACTTGATGGCAGTGAGTTTGGTTTTTTTGTTTTTTGGTTTTTGGTTTAGCCTCACAAATATGATGAGGAGACAAGTTTAATACAATGAGGTAAATTTAGTAATCTAGAGATGCTCAGAGTCTTATGGATACACAATGAAGTCACACTTAGCCCAACCTTCTTGGAGTTGGGGAGTCAAATATGCATCTTTAAGAATGAGTTAGAAGCTAACACACAGATAGAAGTGGGGCAATTCCCCAGAGGGTATATACCAGGCAAATGAGCAAAGACAAAAAGGAATGGTAGTGTTCTAAGGTGAACAATTTGGTATGCAAAGCAGAGGTGCCAAGAAGTAAGTCTGGGAGAGGGGAAAAGGCAGAATAGGGATGATTTTATAGGTTGGATAAAGGGCTTCAGCTTTTATTCAAAGTTATTCAATGATATAGTCACATTTGTGTTTTAGATAGGTTACCCTGGGCAGCTGGCTGAAAGACAGATGCCTGAGATCAAATTAGAGCCATTGAGACCTATTACCAGGCTAGTTAGGAACTCTGGTAGCATAGTGGCTAAAGCACTTGACTGCTAACCAGAAGGCTGGTGGTTCAAACCCACCAGCCACTCCTCAGAAGGAAAGTTGGGCAATCCTACTTCCGTAGTGATACTGCCTTGGAAACCCAAGGAGGGGTCGCCATGAGTCGGGGCCGACTCAATGGCACATAACAACAACAACAACAACCAGGCTAGTTAGGCAGGGGAGGATAAGTACCTGAACTAGGGTGATGTTACTAGAGATGTAGACAGTGGAGGTGGCAGAAGGGAGAGATTCAAGGAAGGAGAAGGAATTAAGAATGCCTGGTGAATGGTAATAAACCAAGAATGATAGAGAATATAAGGACAGAAGCTATCTTAAGAGAAAGATGGTGAGCTCCATTTTGTACAAGTTTAATTTGAGATGTCTATGGAAATTTCACATGGAGATGGCAAGCAGGCAGTGAGCACCGAACACAGTCTTGGCAAGAGAATGCATTTGATTGTTATAAGCACATAGATGTAAAACATTTTTTACTATGGAAAAGTACAAAAAAAAAAACCTAACTCACTGCCATCAAGATGATTCTGACTCATAGCAACCCCACTGAGTTTCCAAGACTATAAATCTTCACAGAAGCAAACTGCCCATCTTTCTTTTGCAGAGTAGCTGAGTGGATTTGAACTATCAACCTTTTGGTTATTAGTTAAATGCCTTAACCACTACACTACCAGAGCTCCAGTTAAAAGTACAATCATATACAAAAGTAGAGAGAAAACTATAATAAACTTCCATGTACTCATCACCCACTTTCACTTTTCAAGTCATGACCAATCTTGCTTCATCTATACCTCAATCATCTTTACCCTCTGCCACCACTGGATTATGATCAAACAAATATAACTATAATACAATTTTTATGCATAAATAACTAAAATAAAACAAAACAAAAAGGACACAATAATTTCTTAATTCATTCACTAACCACGGGAACCTCTTTTCAGAAGTCTGAATTGGGAGAAGAGACAGACCAGATAGTATCAGTAAGGGGCATAGGGTCAAGAGAAGGCTTTTGGGTGAGAGTGATGGTATATATATATATATATATATATATATATATATATATATATATATATATATATATATATATTTGTTGTTGTTGTTGTTGTTATGTGCCATCAAGTCGGACCCAACTCATAGCAACCCCTCCCTGGGTTTCCGAGACAGTATCACTATCACTACGGAAGTAGATTGCCCCATCTTCCTTCCGAGGAATGGCTGATGAGTTTGAACTGCCAGCCTTCTGGTTAGCAGTAAAGTGTCTTAGGCACTACACTACCAGAGCTCCTATGTATATATAGATAGATAGATAGATAGATAGATAAAATTTTTATTTTTATTTTATTTATTTATTTATTTATAAATAACGTTTTTAAATGGGAATGCCTTGAGCACATTTAAAGGCAAAGGGAAACTTACCTCCTCCACCTTGCCACCATCCTTAGAGTTACTTGTTACTATTTATACTGAATTCCACTTCACTCTTATACCTGGGTCTTGTATGATGAGATCTGTTGACACCTCCTGTGGTATTCACTGGAGTATTATCTGCCGTGTGGCTTAGCATCCCTTTATCAGAGGACCCATGTGAAAAATTTATCTCAGGCATCAGTGGGAAAAATAAGTCTTTGCTTCTACTGGGCAACTCTTACACTGTATATTTTGGCACCATGATGATGGTTTTCTTTTCACTTTGGCTGCTGGGAAGGTTAAAATCAAATGTGTAGCCCATCTTTAGTAATTCTGAGGGATTTTATGGCATGTATTTCTAGATACTGTGTCATGTCATCTCAAATTATCATTGCTTCTTATTGTAGCCCCAATATATCACTGCTTTGTATATATTTTTATAAGCTACTTCAAGTTCTTTATAGGATGATGCAGAATGTAATGAAACTCTACTTGCTGTGGAAAAGGGCGGAAAAAGATGGACTGAGAGACAGGTACTCACCAGAGCAAGAGGGGTTGACAGAGTAACATCCTGGAGAAGACAGGGAGCAATGGCAAGGGGCTGGGGCTGTCACCAAGAGGGAGCCTATAGGCCTGACCTAGAAGATAGATGTGAATCCAACAAACTCACAGCATGAGGAAATGGTGCTGGAGCATCTTATGAAGCCAGAGACAATGATCTCACCACATCAAATCACTGAAAAAAAAAAAAAAAATGTTGCTGCTGAATCAGTTCTGACTTCTGGTGGTCTCATGCTGTCAGAGTAGAACTCTTCTCCATAGAGTTTTCAATGGCTGAGTTTTCAAAAGCAGATTGGCAAGTGTGGTAGTTCAGTTTGTGTCAACTTGGCTGGGCCTGGTTAAATGGCTGGGCAGTTGGATGTAGTAGTCCCCATGATGAGACTGGTAATCAGCTCTATGGTGGAATCTATGGGAGCAGCTGAGTAGCTGCTTTGGGTATGTGGTCTGCTTCCCGTATATAAAAAACAGCTTTGGGAATGGTCTTCAGCATATGGCACACTTGGACTCTCATGTAGCCGTGTCATTGTTCAGCAGCCTGCCATGCTCTGCCAATCTTGGGACTTACAATGGACTTTAATTAATGGCCTGCCATGTGGTTTGGTAACATCAGGACTGAGCTTTTTACTTGTCAACCTTGGGCTTCTCAGCCTCAGCAGCCAGGAGCTGTCTGAGTGAAGAAACGCCTCTAGCTTCAGTGGGCCAGGAGGAGGAGGCAGAGCTGGACCCCAAGGTTGAGGGGCTTTCACCCAGTCCCTAGAACCTGGCACTTTGAACTTGGACTTAAAACTTCCAAACTGTGAGATAATAAACTCCTGTTTGTTAAGGCCATCCCATTGGTAGCATATTCTTGTCAGAGTGGCACTACATAACCAGAACAGCAAGCCTTTCTTCTAAGATGTCTCCAGGTGGACTAGAACCTCTTACTTTTCAATTATCAGCCAAGCTCATTAAATGATTGTACCACCCAATGACTCCCATCCAATCATAATCATGTCTAATTCAAACCAAGTTTAGTTAATGTCCATCTTTCTCTGTCCAGTCTGAGACCACAAAGCCACTGTCTTAAAACTATATTTTAGAGGGACTAGCATCAAACCAGGAACTCTGGTGGTGTAATGCCTAAGGCACTTGACTGCTAACCAGGAGGCTGGTGGTTCAAACCCATCAGCCACTCCTCGGAAGGAAGGTTGGGCAATCTACTTCCATAGTGATACTGCCTCAGAAACCCAAGGAGGGGTCACTATGAGTTGGGTCCAACTCGACAGCACATAACAGTAACAACAAAGCATCAAACCAGTGCTGAAATGCCATCTCCTGATCCTTGTATTGTTGCTGTTGTCAGGTGATGTATTGTTTCTCTAGTGCCACTATAAGAGAAATACCACACACATATGGCTTTAGCAAACAGGGATTTATTCTCTTACAGTTTATGAGATTAGAAGTCTGAGTTCAAAGTGCCAGCTCTAGGGGCTGGGTGAATGCCCTTCAACCTTGGGTTTCAACTCTGCCTCTTGCTCTCAGCCCACTGAAGCTGGAGGCTTCTCTTAACTCATGCAGCTGCTGGCTGCTGAGGCTGACAAACTCAAGGTTGACAAATAAAATGACACAGTCTAAATATTACCGAACAATATGGCAGGCCACTAGTTCAAGTCCAGAGACAGTCCCAAGATCAACAGGAAATGTGGCAGGCTGCTGAATGAAGACTTGGCTACATGTAGGGTCCAAGCATGCCAAAAAAGCTAGAGACTTCTCTCAAAGCTTCTTCTTATATACTGGAAGCAGACCACATCTCTAGAGCAGCTACTCAGCTGCTCACAGTAGATTCCACCATACAATTGATACCAGTCTCATCATGAGAAATAACTACATCCAGCTACCCAGCCACTCAACCAGGCCCAGCCAAGATGACACACAACCTTGACTACCACAGGTACCAATGAGTCAGCTCTGGCTCATAGCAACCCTATATACAACAGAAGGAAACACTCACGACTTTTGCTATGCTTGAGCCCATTGTTGCAGCCACTGTGTCAATCCATCTCATTGAGGATCTTCCTCTTTTTCACTGACCCTCTATTTTACAATGTGATATCCTTCTCCAGGGACTGATCCATTCTTACAACATGACAAATGTAGGTGAGATGAAATCTGGCCATTCTCACTTCTAAGGAGTATTCCACCTGTACTTCTTCCAGGAAAAATTTGTTTGTTCTTCTGGCAGTCCATGGTATTTTCATTATTCTTCACCATCATAATTCAAAGTCATCAATCAGTTCTTCATTCTTCCTTATTAATTGTCCAGATTTCACAGGTATATGAGGCTATTGAAGATACCATGGCACATGGTAGTCTTCAAAGTGATGTCTTTGCTCTTTAACACTTTAAAGAAGCCTTTTGTAGCCAATTTGCCCAACACAATACCTTGTTTGATTTCTTGACTGTGGTACAGTGCCTAAGGCATTTGACTGCTAACCAGAAAGTTGGAGGTTCAAACCCACCAGCCACTCCACAGAAAGAAGACAGGGCAATTTACTTCCATAAAAATTTACTGCCTCAGAAACCCAATGGGGATCATTATGAATTGGAATCAACTAAATGGCAGTGGTTTTGTCTTTTTGTTTTGGCTTCCATGGGCATTGGTTGTGGATCCAAGTAAAACTAAACCCTTGACAACTTCAATTTTTTTCTCAATTTATCATGATGTTGCTTATTGATCCAGTTGCGTGGATTTTTGTTTTCTTTATGTTGATGCGCAATCCATAGTGAAGCCTGTAGTCTTTGATATTCCTTACTAAGTGCTTCAAATCCTCTTTACTTTCAGCAAGCAAGGTTGTGTCATCTGCATATCACAGTTGGTAATGAGCTGATGCTGTGTTCTTCATATAGTCTAGCTTCTCCAGTTATTTGCTTAGCATATAGATGGAATGAGTATGGTGAAAATATAGAACCCTAATGCAAAACTTTTCTGATGTTAACCAACACAGTATCCCCTTGTTCTGTCTGAATGACAACCTCTTGGTCTATGTGCAGATTCCTCATGATCACATAATTAAGTGTTCTGGAATTCCCATTCTTCACAATGTTATCCATAATTTGTGATGATCCACACAGTCAAATGCTTTGCATAGTCAATAAAACACAGGTAAACATCTTGCTGATAGTCTTTGTTTTCAGCCAAGATTCATCGATGTCAGGAATGATAACCCTCATTCCACACCCTTCTCCCCCACCCTCTTCTGAATTTGGCTTGAATTTGTAGCAATTTGTCAGTACACTGCTCCAAATATTTTTTAATTATCTTCAGCAAAATTTTACTTACATGTGATATTAACAATATGGTTGGATAGTTTTCATATTCTACTGGATCACCTTTCTTTGAAACAAGCACAAATATGGATTTCTTCCAGTCGGTTGGCCAGGTAGCTGTCTTCCAAATTTCTTGGCAAAAATGAGCGACCACCTCCAGTGCTTCATCCTTTTGTTGAAACCTCTCAATGGATATTCCCTCAATCCCTGGAACCTTGTTTTTTTCCAATTCCTTAACTGCATATTTGACTTCCTCCTTCAGTACCTTCAGTTCTTGACCATATACTGCCTCCCGAAATGGTTGAACATTGACCGATTCCTTTTGCTACAGTGACTCTGTGTATTCCTTCCATCTTCTTTTGATCATTCAATATTTCACCCACAGAAATCTTCAATATTGCAACTCAAGGCTTGATTTTTTTTTTTCCCCCAATTCTTTCAGCTTGAGAAATGCCAAGCATGTTCTTCCCTTTTGGTTTTCTAATTTCCAAGTCTTTGCACATTTCATTATAATACTTTATTTTCTTGAGCCACCCTTGGAAATCTACTGTTTAGCACTTTTATTCCATCCTGTCTTCCATTTTCTTTAGCTACTCTCTGTTCAAAAGCAAGTTTCAGAGTCTCTTCTGACATCCAATTTGGTCTTTTCTTCCTTCCTGTCTTTCTAATGACCCTTTGCTTTCTTCATGTATGCTGTTCTTGATGTCATCCCACAACTCATCTGATCTTCAGTCATTGGTGTTCAATGCATCAAATCTGTTCTTCAGATCGTCTCTTAAATTCAGGTGAAATACACTCACAGTCATGGCTCTCATAGACTTGTTTTAATTTTCTTCAACTTCAACTTGAACTTACATATGAGCAATTAATGGTCTGTTCAACAGTCAGCTGCTGGCCTTGTTCTGACTGAGTGTATTGAGCTTTTCAATCACCTCTTTCCACAGATGTAGTCTATTTGATTACTGTGTATTCCATCTAGTGAGATCCACATGTATAGTTGTGTTTATGTTGTTGGAAAAAGGAATTTGCAATGACTAAATCATTGGTCTTGCAAATTTCTGTCACGTGGTCTCAGCATCACTTCTTTCACCAAAGCCATATTTTCCAACTATGATGCCCTGATTTGTTTCCAACTTTCACATTCCAACCACCAATATTTATCAATATATATTGCTTGCATATTTGGTCAATTTCAGACTGCAAAATTTGGTTAAAAAAATAATAATAACTTTATATTTGGTTTTAGTAGTTGGTGTATAAATTTTAATAATAGTCTGTTCTGGTTACCTAGTGCCATTCTGATAAGAATATACCACAAATGGGATAGCTTTAACAAACAGGAGTTTATTCTCTTATAGTTTGGAGGCCTTAAATCTGTGTTCAAAGTGCCAGTCAGCTGCTTGTGGTAGATCCCACCATGGAGTTGATTGCCAGTCTCATCATGGGGAATAACTACTACCAGCTGCCCAGCCATTCAACCAAGCCCAGTGAAATTAACACACAACCTTAACTACCACATAGTCATATTACCTAGTCTTCCTTGTATGGGGTATGTTAAAGACCAACTTCAGAATTAGCACTTTGAATGAAAAAAGGCCAGTTGAAAATCTGAGTACCAAAATAGCAATTCTTTCATAATTATACCAATCTTGAGCAATTTAATCATTAGTGATAATTATTGTATGGTCAGTAATCTCCTCTTAATAACCCATCCTATAAATTAATTGAGAAATGAAATTTTTTTTCCTATTATCATGCCTGGAGGAGCCCTGGTAGTGCAGTAGTTAAAGCACTTGGCTAGTAACCAAAAGCTGCTCCATAAAGAGCAAGATGTGGGAGAAAGACGTGGCAGTCTGCTTCTGTACAGATTTCCAACTTTAGAAACCCTATGAGGCAATTCTACTCTATCCTCTAAGATCACTATGAGTCAGAAGCCACTCAACAGCAGTGGGTTATTAGCATGCCTGAGATTCTTTCAGCTGAATGTATTCAGTTTGTTCTTGTGTCATACATAATATGGAATGCTTTTCATTTGCTATTTTAATTAAGACATCTTTTCATTAGCTTAATCATAGAGACACTATCAACCAAGATTAAGAAATACTTTCCAGCAGCTAAAATAATTGTCCATAAGATGCAGAGCAACAAGCAAACACAAGCCCTAAAGTGAAACTGGGTCTTTTTGGGGCAACAGTAAACAAACATGCTTGATAAACATCACCAAAACAAACCCAGATGCTAAAATTCAAGCCAGAATTGCTGAATTTAAATATTTGTAAAAAAAAAAAAAAAAAAAAAACCAAGGTCCAGACAGAACCTGGCACAGCTAGCTTGAGGGAGAACACTTGTCTTCACATTATGCTGTTATGAGTCATTCAAAAGTTTGTATTATTTTTTAAGTACTTGGGATTATCCATTAGCACAAATTTTCAAGACTCTGAAGAATGGAACACATGGAAAGTAAAGACCCAAAGTTTCATACTACTTTTAATCGTGTCTTGAAAATCAAAATAGCCAACAGTAAAGAAGCACTAATCTCCTATGGGCATTTGAAGATCCCAACAAACTATCCCTCCATAACACTTGAAATGTTTGAAATTCAGGACAAGTGAGTCTGTAGCTGCTCATAAGATGGATCATTCACATGTGATATTAGAGGTCTACACATGGCACTAAGAAGCCCTGGTGGCACAGTGGGTAAGCACTCAGCTGCTAACTGCAAGATCATCAGTTCAAACCAACCAGCTGTTCTATGGGAGAAAGACTTGGCAGTCTGCTTCCTTAAAGATCACATTCCTGGAAACCCTGGGGCAGTCCTCCTCTGTTCTGTAGGGTTACTATGAGTTGGAATTGACTAGATGGCAATAGGTACACATGGTACTGTACTCGCTGTACTGATCTTGCTAACCTAACTCTGAGCCTGATAACTTTAAACTGCTGACTGCACTCCCCCATCTTCTCCCTCTCCCTCTTCCCTTCCCCCTCTCTCCCCCCCTCTCTATTTGCCTTCTCCTTCACCCAAGTTTATGTGTGTCTACTCTCTAGTTAGTGGTTTACCCTGCCTTCCTCTTCCATCCCTGGTAACCATCAAAGAATATTTGTGTGTGTGTGAAACCCTTTTCTTGACTTTTTATGATAGTGGTCTCATACGGCAGTCCCTTTTAAAGAGCACTGTTTTATAGGGCTTTTTCTCCCCTATAATTCAAATAATATGGCAAACCTTCCTCAAAAGTGTCTATTGAGTAAATTAAGGATTCATTTAGTAAAGAGGAGAAATATTCAAATTTTAGAAGAGTCCCTTCAGGTTAGAAGTTGAGCAATTTATTGAAGATTTATTTGGTTTCTGAAACTGTAGCCACTTAGAAATAACTATTTTTACTTACCAAGAATTCTAAGGATTGTTGCTGTCATTAGGTGCCATCGAGTCAGCTCTGACTCATAGCGACCGTATGTACAACAGAACGAAACACTGCCTGGTCCTGTGCCAGCCTTACAATGCTTGCTATACCTGAGCCCATGGCTGCAGTCAGTGTCAGTCCATCTCATTGAGGGCCTTCCCCTTTTCCATTGACGCTCCACTTTACCAAGCATGATATCCTTCTCCAGGGAATGATCCCTTCTGACAACATGACCAAAGTAGGTGAGACAAAGTCTGGCCATTCTTGCTTCCAAAGAGCATTCCAGCTGCACTTCTTCCAGGACAGATTTGTATATAGCACTAATACAATTACTTTTTTTGCAGTTATACATATGTGTGTTTAATGAGCACAAAGTGGGTTAAAGAAGGTCAGGAATATTATCAGTGATATTAGTTCAAATATACCAAAGGGCATATTTCAGCAAACAAAGACTTTATTCAAGTATGGTAAAGTATGCTTCTAGATTATTGTTTTATTCAGTAATCCTTTCTTAGCCAACTACTGTATATTCAAATATTTTAGCTTTACATGCAAATGCATAGTCTGACATATACTAGCACATGCTTGTGTTATAAACAACCAAAATATCTCAAATTTGGAATCACTAATTTCAGCAAAAATACACACTTGGAATATTGATTTTCACTTACTTTGCCAGAAAGGAACAAAAGACAAAATCTCCCAAAGAGATGAATATTCATAAAGTTCATAATTTTAGAACTTACGCAGAGATTCTTTCATGTGCTGACATGGGGTCATCAGTGGCACTCCATTTTCACCTTTTAAAATGTGTCAGAGGTATACATGACTCAGTTTCCTTTTGTAGTAAAAGTCTATAGGACACAACAGTATTAAAAAGAGAACTTCTTTTTCCCTAAAAGTATTAGAGAACTTTAAGTGAACCCCCACTTTTCGCCATACTTTCTTTTTTGTGTCAGGCAGCCAGGGGTGGGTGGACAAAAGCAGGACAGTAGCCTAAAGCTAGATATGTCTCTTTAAAGCTGCATTAGGCCACTTCTTAAACCAGATTTTCCATAATCCGTGATCTAAGCCATCAGGATCAGGCATCAGATAGGCAGTGGAAGGCTTGCCAGCTCTAGGTACAGCTTCAGAGTACCTCCCATGATGCCTACTAGCTTGAAACTGTCAACGAGAAAGGGAGTAAACAGGAGGGCCAGTCATTCTATCCCACTGGATTTTCCTGGGAACCCTCAGCCCTGCACCTCACAGCTCAGTCTGAGATTACCTTGCCAATCTTACAAATCCTTGGCTAAAGCTTTGAGGGGATTCTGCAGAGAAGGAGGTTAAAAATAACAGCAGGTTTGAACAGAAGAGTACATTTTGCTTTTTCAGTGAATAAATGCTCCTCCCCATATGGTTCTGCCCTAATGGATTCTGAGACAAATTATCAGCTGCCTCCAAGGTAATCCCCTGACTTTGAGTACACTAGCAATTTGAAAACAATAAATCTAATGTGAAAAGCAGAAATCATATTAAACATAATTTTCCTAAAGTTGTCATTTCAGTTCTGTTAAAATGACCTTTATTATTTGCATTTAAATTGTCAAAATAATACTTGTAAGTTTAAAAGTGAAAGAAAGGCAAGCATCATCTGACTTTACCTTCAATCTTTTGCAGTTCTATATTTACCTGATCACACTAGTGAGAAGGAGGCTGCTTTGCAAAAAGCTTGCTTTGGAGATAATGCTTTAAATCTTTCAAGTCATCAGGGCTATTTTGATCTTTCCATATTAGACACATCCCATGGAAACAGGGGAGTCTGCTGACATCTTCAGCCCTGCTATTTCCTGCTTCTCCTTTGCTATGGCAACAGGAGGTGAAGTGTGGTCTTCTGTAGCCTTGACCAACCTCAGCATCTTTTAAAGAGTCTGGAATTAGATCACTATTGCTCATGTCCTCAGATCTTTGTTACCGGGAAGGAAGGGACATTGTGAGGCTGGTGGTTTTGTAAGTGTTGTTGATACTGTTATTTGTTGCCATTGAGTCAGTTCTGACTCACAGTGACCTCATGTGACAAAGTAGAACTACCCCATAGGGTTTTCAAGGCTTTAATTTTTATGGAAGCAGATTCTCAGGTCTTTTTTCCATGGAGCCACTAGTGGGGTTCAAACCATCAACCTTTCATTTAGCAGTTGAGTGCTTAACTGTTGCACTACCAGGGTTCCTTGATTTTGTTGGTACTCAGTAGATGTTTGAAAAGTTTGAGGTTTTTTTTTATAACACTTGACATTAAAATAAGAATACAGTATGTGAACAAGATGGCGGACTAGGCACAAGGACTGCACAGATGCTCTTCAACAAAGAAAAGGGAAACCAATGAACACAGACACAGAAGATAATCTTGGACCCCTGAGCCTTGAAGGGAAGGATACATAAGTGGACTAAACCCCAACTAGCAGAAGAATTT
>NW_006921979.1:2844244-2868309 GCF_000298275.1 Orycteropus afer afer | reverse complement strand
GTCAATGACATGAGACAAAGTATATGTGAACTGCTGTATGGAAAGTGAATTTGCTCTGTAAATCGTCACCCAAATAAAAACAAATAGATTAAAATAAATAAATAAATAAGTTATGTGAACATGTGAAAAAAAAAATAATAAAAAATAAAATAAAATAAGAATACATCCCAATCCAGACATCAATTTGATGTGTAGAGACAGTAATACCTGCTCTCTCTCCTTCTAGTGTCAACTATAACCAGCTGGCCCGACTGGCTTAATATCACCTTTTCTCTCTCCCCAACCTGTCTTTCTCCAGCCTTTCAAAAATAGCCCACTAAGTGGCTCAACCATTCTTATTTTTTTCTGTATTTCTGTATTGATGATTTATATTGAGCAGAAAATGTTTATTGCAGGGTTTGTCAATCTGTGGTAAATGGTGCAACAAACTATATCGAGCCGCAAAGTCAGTGAAGTTTTGGCTCCAAAATCCCCACTGCTCCATGAGCCCTATCTCCCTTACTTTTAACAACTCAGCTTCTTCCATCCTATATTTCTTCTCCATTTGACCCAGTGCTCTTGTCTTACCCTTAAATGGCTGTTAAGTTATCCTTCCTAAGATGTTCATTGTTTGGTGACAACTCTGAGATGTATACACATTTTTTAAAGGACACTCTTGAAGGAAAAAAGGGAGTGACCTTCAGGCAGACACTCTCATTTCCTCTAAACATGTGCAAGAAGTCATTGATGACTGGGAAGACCACATCTGAAAATGTGCCAGTCATTGACAGAGTTCTCTTTATATGTTCCACTCTTCAAAGCTTTTCCACAGGCGTCACCCCATCTGAACTCCCAAACAACCCATCAGGCAGTATTATGATCATGAGTTTACAAAGTAGGACTCTATGAGACATGGAGTGTTTGAGTCTCCAAGGTCACACAACTAGTTAGTATCAGGAAGGCCAGCAGGTCTCCTGGCTCTGCAAGCTCACAGATTAAGTCATTTTCATCACCACAGAGACAATTCTCAAATTCTACCTTCTGGAAAATAATGGCCACGTGGCACTGGCCAGGAAATGTCCTCATATCTGTAATTATCTGTCTCTTGCAGTCCAAGAGTTTCAGAACAAAAGACCTGACTTTTTAAGCTGACCTTCTCTAATACATGGTAATATAAGGAGAACACTTAAGTTCTACCATATGATGTTTCTGCTATACTTATTTTCATGCCATTTAAGTGACATCATATTTGGGCCTCAGGATTGTACTAACCCTATACTAAAGCTACATTTAAAAATCAAATAAGAAAGAACAGAAAATATGATGGGACTTAAAGGTATATCCAAACCTTTCAGTTGGAAAATAAGGAATCTTTGATTCTATTCTGTGTGCTCTAGGCTTTAAACCATTCTGTTATTAAAGTAAAGTTTCTGCTGTCATCTCAAGAACCAACACTATCAGAGAAAGGAGAGGGACACTGTGTTGGCCATGAACCCCCCATCACAGGAATCTTTAGAAGAAAGGTTCATTGAGCTGGGGAATTTTCCTACTGCTTTCCATAGCCATAAAGACCTGGAGGGCATCATTCATCACTCAGCATGAGATACATAAAACTACCCCCTAGGTTGCTCTGGTGGCATAGTGCCTAAGACATCTGACTGCTAACCAGAAGGCTGGTGGTTCAAACTCACCAGCCCCTCTTGGAAGGAAAATTGGGCAATCTACTTCTATAGTGATACTGCCTCGGAAACCCAAGGAGGGGTCGCTAGGAGACGAATCTGACTCAACAGCAGTGAGTTTGGATTCTTGGTTATGTCACAGACCAACAAGAGTCCTTCCAAAGACCCAGTTTCTGACTAAAGTTGCTATCCAGAGCATTTCTGGGTGATAAAATTCATCAGTGTTGCTTTTCATGTAGCTTGAGATTCTCAAAGGGGCAAAGCAAGCATCTATCTCCCCAGCTCTTCATTGAAAAAAAAGTGAGTTTTGTACTCTGGCACCTTTCAGTTGCCTGAGGATCAAGGAGAAACAATCCAAGAATTCCGCCTCATGACTGGTAAATAACCAGAGAGATTCCATTCTTGTGCTTTCTCTCATTCAATCCGGTGAGTCACCCTGAGAGACAGGTATTATTGTCAATTCACAGATGAAGAAAGTGATTCATAGAGAGGACAAGTAACCTGTTCAAGAACTCCCATCTATGAATTAGTGGAGTCAGGTCCCTTCTCTACTTATGCAATTCCTACTCAGTATCAAAGAAGGCTTAGTGGCACAGTGGTTAAGTGCTTTGCTGCTAACCAAAAGATAGGCAGTTTGAACCGTGGGAGAAAAGACCTGGTGACCTGCTCCCATAAAGATTACAACATGTAGGGTTGCTATGAGTCAGAATTGTCTGGACAGCACACAACGACACTCATTATCAAAGGCCAGCTCAAAAATCTTCTTCTCCTGAGAAAATCTTCAAATCATGATCAGGAATTAACCCCTGAAGTCATCTTTAAACTGAACGACTGTTCAGCTAAATTGGTAAACAAGATGTTTGCCATGAGCATTGCTGTCTTTTAAAGTATTATCTATATGGGATCAAACTGACAGCAGTAACTTTATCTAAAGCATAAGTTGGAAGTTTAGGGAATAGTGAGTCTAAGTCAATGGTGGTGAGACCATATGGGTAGAGATAGTGAGAATGGGGACATGATGTGAAGAATGCAATCAGCTTAAATTGAACGTGTAGACGTCGATGAATGGTGTATGGTCTGGGTGTGTATTTTCACCAAAATAAAAATTACAAAGGAGAAAAAGGTGGTGAAAAAAAATAAATAAAACAATCAATAGTGAGAGGGGGAAATAAACTTTTTCCCTAAATGTGGATATTTATGTGTATGCTTTATCCTTCTATTTAAATTATTAATTCCTTAGGGGTTATACATTACCTGATTTGATCAATTGTTCATGATAGATACTCAGTAAGTTTAGTCGGATGAATAAGTGGATAAACCTCATGTGTCCACGTCATAGACTCTCCAGGCAGATTCGCCAGTGTCAGACAGTTAGTCAGGAGAACAGTGGAAAGCACACTAGCCTCTGTTATGGCCTTTTTTTCCCAATTTCTCTATTTCCCTCCAATCCTGACCCAGGGACTTATTTCTCTTATTCCATTTGAATGGACCTACCCAACACATCAGTTAATAGGTAGAAAGTTTTGTATAATAATACAAACGTTTCTTCCTAGAAGGTTTTGAGGAGAGTTTGTCTTTCTTATGAGGTTTCATGTTTAGAAGAGATAGTTAAGGAAAACAAAAGCCAAATAAAGATATAAATAGATATAAAGAGAGGTTGCCAATTCCACCTCAGATTCCTAGAGCACATCCAGATGGCAGTGGCAGTGAACAAGTGGGCTAGTCCCTCCTCCAGTGTCCTCCCTAACTAACTAGATTGCTGTGAAGTGTGACTTGAGATCTAACTAATGAAATCCGACTTAGCAGGGTCACCGAGGCTTCTGAAGCATGAGTCTGCGTTCCTCAAGTCAGTGTAACAGAATCTGAGCCGTGCCCACAGAGGGTGGGCCAGAAGGCTATCTGGTAGCAAGGGCACTGCTGGGGCTTTAGAATAACAGCACGTGGCTGTAATGGAACCCCATCCCAGGACATTTAGCCAGTTAATCATCTCAATTACCCATCTTTTATTCATAAACACAGAGGAACATTTGCTTTGACTACTCACTTTGCCCTTTCAGGTTTTATCAATATTATATTGTCCCAATTTTTTCCTTTATGTCACATAAAATACACCAGCAGAGTTAAAAGTATCTTTTCACCGAGATGTCAGTATGGACATTGGACTGGGACAATCTGGTCACTATTGCTCCCAGAACCAGTGTGAGAAGCACATGTAGTTTAAGCATAAGGCTTAAGTAGTTCTTTGGACCTCATTAAGACTCTAAATCCACAGAGCTATGAGACAAATAACCAGGTAATCTGAGGCAGGAGGAGACCTTAGTACCAAATAGCCCTTATTATTGCCTCAATTGTCCATTCCATTTCAGCCTTAAGGGGGAGATTTTAAATGGCAGGATTATCTATTTTATTTCTGAATGTTAGAAACACAACAGGATATTCTTAGCAACAGTAAATCCATTAAATTTCATCACAAGTGGAGCTCAATCTCAAGTCCCCACAAACTCAAATAATACTCTTTTCACAGGTTCACATTTCTCCTTCCTTAATGGTAAGTAAGTAGATAAAAATGCAAATCATTGACCAAGACTGTTTACTTGTCAATATTCCCAAGCTACTTCTGGGCAAGAATTGTTTTTATTCACTATTCTGCCCCTGGAGTCTAGCTCATCACTTGTTGTTGGGTGCCATGGAATCAATTCCGACTCATAGCAACCCTACGTGACAAGTAGAACTGCCCCACGAACTGTAATCTTTACAGAAGCAGGTGGTCAGGTCTTTCTCCCACAGAACTGCTATGACATAGATGCTGTAGCAGAAGGATTTGGAGTCAGACCTCTAGGTTTTGTTATCACTAGCAATGTAGGCTCAATGAATCTCGCTGGGCCTCAGTTTCCTCATCTGTAAAATATGCATAATAATACCAACTCAGAGCATTTGTGTGGTAATTTATGAGTTAATGTGTGCAGAATGCTAAGCAGACTCAAAGTATGTCAACAAATGATAGCTGTTATTTGCATTGTCTTCTGAATTTAGCTATGAGCCATTGTTTTGGGAAGTTCTGTGGATTCTGAGGGGACAAGACTTTAGTTCACCTATAAGAAGGGAGAAAATAACACATACGATGTCTTTTTTTTTTTTTTTTTTTAAGTTTATTGTCAAAGTCTCTAGTCTATCACTCTCAAAGTGTGCTTTGGGGATTCTTAAGGATCTCTGTAAGGAGCCCTGGTGGCAGAATGGTTTAGCACTCTGTTGCTAACCAAACGGTCAGCAGTTCAAACCCACCAGTGGATATAACCTACATAATTTTGATGTTTCTCAGGAGAAAATATCTGGTGATCTGCTTCCATAAAGAAACCCTATGGGGCACTTCTACTCTGTCCTATCCGGCCAATATGAGTCAGAATTCACTTGAAGGCACTCAGCAACAGGGATCCCTGCAATGCTTCTGGGCTCCAAAAGTCAAAACTATTTTCTTTATAACATTGTTAAATATTCAATAAAACATAATGGTCATTTGTGTCAGGTGCAAAACCCTTCTGAGAACAGTTCATCAAAAGGGCCAGTTGTGCCAGGCGCAAACCTGGACAGAACAACGGGGCATTTTCAAAGTATTCTCATTGCAAAAACTTTCCCAAAATGAACAATTTTAAAATGTTTTTGATTCACTGTATCACTCTACCAAAACAACCAATTCCTACCAGACAAATATGAAATTAATGACAGAAAGCCCCTTACTTTGTAGGGCCCTCCCTTCTGTTAAAGACATATTTAAAATCCAGTCATAATAATTTCCCTACTCAAAAAACAAACTCACTGCCACTGAGTCGGATCCAACTCATAGTGACCCCTCCTTGGGTTTCCGAGGCAGTATCACTACGGAAGTAGGATTGCCCAACCTTCCTTCCGAGGAGTGGCTGGTGGGTTTGAACCGCCAGCCGTCTGGTTAGCAGGCAAGTGTCTTAGCCACTATGCTACCAGAGCTCCTACAGAGGTAAATTGCCCCATCTTCCTTCCAAGGAGTGGCTGGTGGGTTTGAACTACCAGCCTTCTGGTTAGCAGTCAAAATGCCTTAGGCACTACATTACCAGTGCTCGTGGAAATCCCCTAAGTACCTTTGAAAATTCTGCTTAAGTGAGCTCCTTTTGGGACACTCCCTATCCTCCAACAGCTCATGGCTCAGTTAGACCCATTGCCATTGAGTTGATTCCGACTCATAGTGACACTCCTTGGGTTCCCAGGATTGTAAATCTTTATGGGAGTAGATTGCCTCACTTCCTCCAAGGGAGTGCCACCAACATTGTGGTTAGCAGCCGAATGCCTTACCCACCACACCACCAGAACTCCTTAAACCCTGTGGATTCTAACTGACTCATTAATCAAATTTGTTCTTTCAGTAAACATACTATTTGCCTCTTTCACTCTCATGTGTTCACCATTGTAAGGTGGACTTTTCCAGAGACAACATGATATGTGATGATGTCACACAACAGCTAATGGAATGTATACTTGTACATTCCTGTGCTTTTGAAATTTCTATTATCATTTATAATAAATGTCCACAGTATACCCTACATAATTTTGATACCCTCAATAATTTTTTAGAGTGTAAGAGTCCTGAGACCAAAGCGTTCCAGAATCTCTGCTCGACAGTCTCAAGTTAAAGGGTCACTCCCCCATTTCAAAATCTGCAATGCGAAAACACCAAACTCTTAGCTTTGAGACTAAGACTAGCCTCCAAAGCTGCTCCGCCTCTATTTTGTCATTGTGTTTCAGGTTGTCTGAGTCCGACTTCCCCAGTGAGGAATGGTTGTGGGATTACGAGAAGCATGGCCATCGACATTCCATGATCAGAAGAGTCAAGAGGTTCCTGAGTGCCCACGAACACCCCCCAAGTCCCAGGAGGAGAAGCTTCGGGAGGCAGACCAGTGACAGCTCCATGCTCTTCCCACCAAGCGACCTCAGCCCAACCAGGGATCTGCTGGATGTTCCCAGGAGAAACCCCCACAGGGCCTCACCCACCCGGAAGCAGCCCTTCTCCCTGGAAGGGAGCCCCAAGCTGCGTTCCAGCATGGGAGAACTGTCTACAATTCGAGAAAATAGCCAGACAAGCACTTTACAGAGCCTGACTCCTCAGTCCAGTGTGAGGGCTTCACCTGTGAGGGCATCCCCAACCAAAATGCTACAGGTCCCTGAAGTACTGATCACCACAGCTGAAGCACCAGTGCCCAAGTCAGATGTCCACCACCATGATTCCACCGATTCCCTCTTCAACTCTGAGTTTACTGGGGTTCAGCCAAGCAGTACTGAGCAGCAGGACGACCCTGTGGGTCCAACCCTATCCCCCTTAGAGAAGGATACACCTCCTAGGGGTCCCAGTCCCCAGACTATTTCAGCCAAAGCTGAGGAAAATATATTTAAATGTGCTTTTGAGGAAGACCCTGGTGGTAATGATAGTTTCCTAAAAAGGTGGAGTCTTTCAGGGTTCCTGGTGTCCAGCCACACCTCCCTGACAGGCCTAAATTCAGATCCAGGTAGCCCCGAGCCCCCTCTTTTACTCAATATAGAAACATCTTCAGAGAGCAGTGGAATCATTACAGCCAGATCTCAAGTCTTTCCTGATATGCTGGACTTAGTGGGAAACCTGGACACCAAGGAAACTGATATCATAGAGGTTAATAACGAGCAAACTGAGGAATCGCCCAAAGGAAAGCCAGAAAGTTCTAGGACCTCATGCTAACATAGATTCTTCCCAAAAGTTTAGCATTTCTCCCAGAACACATCTGGGGCTGGTCAAGGCAATAGTTTTTGTTTGTTTGTTTGAATTATCACACTATAAGCTACTTAAAACTTTGAGGGCATTATGATCTTGACTTTCTGAAAACTAAGAAATTCAAACACATTCATGTCATCCATCACAAAGTAGCTTTCATGGAAGTTATACAGACCACAGTGATGTATCTTAACCAAATAAGGAATCTTAAAAATATGCATATGACATATATTCATAGTTTGTTTGCTAGTTTTGGAAAGAACCTTATATATTATAGACCAACCTCTTCATTTTACCAATAAGGCCCAGATACAAAGGATTCTCTATTTTACTTTTTATCTTTCTTTTCTTTTCTTTGTATTTCTTTTTTTCAACTCTAAAGACAGAGAGGTAGATTAGATAATGCTTCAAAGGCTCTTCCTAATAAGGATTCTTTGAGGCTTTCTAATCCTCTTACTTGTACTTTTAATAACTATTTATTATCATTTCCTAATTCTTAAACTTCATCCAAAACAAAAAAACCAAACCCACTGCCATTGAGTCAATTCCAACTCATGGCAACCCCCACTGGGTTTCCAAGGCTGAAAATTTTACAGAAGTAGAATGCCTCATTTTCTTCCTGTGGAGCAGCTGATGGGTTTGAACCAGCAACCTCTGGTTATCAGCCAAATGTCTTACCCACTACACCACCAGTTAATCTTCATCAGCATCAGAAAACTTCATCTTTCTGCAATTTCCTCTTCTACTTTCAGGTCTTCATATTTCTCTCTTCCCCTTTAATTTTCTCATCTTTTTTCCCTTCCCTTCTCCCTAGTTTTGCTCCTTCTCTAATACTAATGTCCCACCTACCAAGTTATAATATTTTCTTTTTTCTTTTTTTTAGTATATATGCTGCCGAAGCAAACACTATAATATTTTCTCTTACCAACTCAGTTGCTTACTTTTTGTCATGCTTTTTTTAAAAAAAAAAAAAAAAGCCATTGGCAATGTCTCCCACAGAATAATCAAAGCTGTCCACAAATCCAACTTGGCACACCCCCAGCTTCTCAGTGGAAGGGGCATCAGAGTCGGCAGTATCCCACTACACCCTTGGCAGCCATTGCCATGTCTTATGCTTCCACTCTTTGGTCTTGAACGCTGGAGAAAATGAAGCCAAGAGGACAAAACCAAATACTATGGAACCAAAGCATAGCATGCTTTCTATCTACTTAACTCCAAATCTTAAGCAAATATCCCAATCGTGTCACAACATGGGACCAGTTACTGTGTCTACCAGATAGTTTGGGACAAGGTGGGATATTGGAGCTGGGAGATTAAGGGGGTCCATGACTACATAATGGGGATCAGACATTTACTAACCCCCTCCAAGGAGCCCTTGGGTTAGCTGTTAGTTTGAGGATCCCCAACTTTGTCTGGAAAGTCATGTCTTATGCATGCTACTCTCACTATACCTGTCATATGATAAGCTTGAGTACCTGTGACTTAATAAATAAAATCACAATGACAGCTACCATTTGTTGAATGCTCACAATGTTCCAGACAACAGAACATAAAGTTCACAGATAAGTAACTTCACTACTCCTCATAAGAGTCATATGAGGTGGATCTACATTACCTACATTTTGAAGATGAGGAAAACAGAGGCTATGGAGAAATAAAATATTTTGCCTAAAACCATACAACCAGGAAATGTGCTAGAGTGCAGAGTCAAACCCAGGCTTAAAAGAGCCCACACACACTCTCAACCATTGTGCTGTTTGCTGTCCTGTCTTTAGGGCCCAGAACCTGCCAGCAATTTGCTCAGAATTCCAGAAACTGTCCCATGAGAGCCACATCAGGTTCATGCTGAGCCTCTCCAGCTTTGGAGGCCTGGAGTGGTGGAGGTGATGAGCCAAGTCAGTGGCACCATAAGAGAAGGAAAGAACAGCCTTCTTGTTTAGGGGCCAGTCATCCCTAAATTCTTGAATTACAGGGAAAAAGTTAGTGGTCCTTTACCTAACTGAACACTGGGCCCCAGTATCAGGGTAGAGTTACTTCTAGAGAGGGAAGGGGAGAGAATGCAAAATACAGGGCTTGGGCTTGCTGTACTCTCTGGATTGTGGATGCCATTTAATGTAGAACAGAACTGAGCCTGTTCTTGGCACTGACAAGCCAAAACACAAAGCTACCAGGCCATGTGACCATTTGTCTAGGTGGCAAAAGTTTCTAGAACTCAGGGTTAAGTAGGTAATGAAGAGCTCATTGTGTTTTTGCAAATTTGGTCTGCATTGCACTAAAAATACTCTTATTTTAGAATGAATACTGAATACAGAATTTCTTTATCTGCTCTGGGCAATTGCTCTGTTGAATTTATAGGTGAATTCAACTGCATATACTCAGTGAATAAATGGGTCATTACTCAGTTTTCAGAGAAGGGAGAAAATGGGAAGTTGACCTCAGATTTTGAAGAACAATTGAGGAGCTTTGGTGGCATAGTGCCTGTTCTGGTTACCTAGTGCCACTCTGATAGGAATATATACCACAAATGGGATGGCCTTAAGAAACAGGAGTTTATTTCTCACAGTTTGGAGGCTTGAAGTCCAAGTTCAAAATGCCAGGCTCTAGGGGCTGTGTGAAAACCCCTTGACCTTGGGCTTCAGCTCTGCCTCTTGCTCCCGGCCCACTGAATCTAGAGGCATCTCTTCACTCAGGCAACTAGTGGCTGCTGAGGATAACAAGCCCAAGGTCTACAAATAAAATGACACAGTCCCGATGTTACCAAACCATATGGCAGGCCATTAATTCAAGTCCGTGGTAAGTCCCAGGGTCAGCAGAGCATGGCAGGCTGCTGAACAATGACATGGCTACATGCAGGGTCCAAGCATGCTATAAGCTAGAGACCATTTCCCAAGACTTCTGCTTATATACAGGAAGCAGACCACATTCCTTAAGGCAGCTACTCAGCTGTTCACATTAGATTCCACCATGGAGTTGATTTCTAGTCTCATCATGGGCAATACTCCATCCAGCTTCCCAGCCACTCAACCAAGCCTAGCCAAGTTGACACACAAACTGAACTACCACAGTGCTTAAGGCATTTGACTGCTAACCAGAAGGCTGGCAGTTCAAACCTACCAGACACTCCTCGGAAAGAAGACTGGGCAATCTACTTCCATAGAGATACCACCTCAGTACAGTGCTGTCAGTGATAGGGTAATATCCATCTGCTTACAAGGGAAACCAGTTAATATGACCATTATTGAAATTTACATGTTGTTGTTGTTCTTGTTATGTGCCGTCCAGTCGGCCCCGACTCATAGCGACCCCTCCTTGAGTTTCCAAGGCAGTATCACTACGGAAGTAGGAGTGCCCAACCTTCCTTCCGAGGAGTGGCTGGTGAGTTTGAACCGCCAGCCTTCTGGTTAGCAGTCAAGTGCTTTAGCCACTATGCTACCAGAGCTCCTATACCAACCACTAAAGCCAATGATGAAGAAATTGAAGATTTTTACCAACTTCTGCAGTCTGAAATTGACCAAACATGCCATCAAGATGCATTGATAATTACTAGTGATTGAATTGTGAAAGGTGGAGACAAAGAAGCAGCATCAGTAGTCGGAAAATATGGCCTTGGTGATAGAAATGATGCTGGAGATCACATAATAGAATTTTGCAAGAACAATGACTTAGTCATTGCAAATACCATTTATCAACAACATAAATGGCAACTATACACATGGACCTTGACAAATGGAATACAAAGGAATAAAATCAATTGTATCTTGGAAAGAGACAATGGAAGAGCGCAATATCATTAGTGAGAACAAGGCCAGCATCCAACAACAGAACAAATCAACAATGGCTAATATACAAGCTTAAGTTGAAGCTGAAGAAAATTAAAACAACTTCATGAGAGCCAAAATATGACGCTGAGTATATTCAACCTGAATTTAGAGACCATCCCATGAATAGATTTGACTCATTGGACACCACTGACTAAACACCAAATGAATTCTGGGATGACATCAAAGACATCATACATGAAGAAAGCAAAAGGTCATTGAAAAGACGGAATTGAAAGAAAAGGCCAAAATGGATGTCAGAAGAGAATCTGAAACTTGCTTTTGAATTGAGAGTAGCTAAAGCAAATGGAAGAAATGATGAAGTAAAAGAACTGAACAGAATATTTCATAGGGTGACTCACAAAGACAAAGTATTATAATGAAATGTGCAAAGACCCAGAGTTAGAAAATGAAAAGGAGAGCACATGCTCAGCATTTCTCAAGCTAAAAGAACTGAAAAAAAAAAAAAAATCAAGCCTCAAGTTACAATGTTGAAGGATTCTATGGGCAAAATATTGAATGATGCAGGAAGCATCAAAAGATCAAAAGAATACATAGAGTCACTGTACCAAAAAGAATTGGTCAACATTCAACCATTTCAGGAATTACCATATGATCAAGAACTAATGATATTGAAGGAAGATGTCTAAGCTGCACTGAAGAAATTAGCCTTTTCTTTCTTTCCTGTCTTTTCAATGACCTTTTGCTTTCTTCATGTATGATGTTCTTGAAATCATCCCACAGCTTGTCTGGTCTTCAGTCATTGGTGTTCAGTGCATCAAATCTATTCTTCAAATAGTCTCTAAATTCTGGTTAGATATACTCAGGGTGGTATTTGGGTTCTCATGGACTTGTTTTAATTTTCTTCAGCTTTTACTTAAACTTGCACTTGCATATGAACCATTGATGGTCTGTTCTATAGTCAGACCCTGGCCTTGTTCTGATGTCTCTTTCAACAGATATGGTCAATTTGATTCCTATGTAGACATATGGATATTATCCTATTACTGACAGCACTGTACTTCAGGATAGATCTTGAGATGTTCTTTTTGATGGTGAAAGCAACACCATTCCTCTTCAATTTGTCATTCCTGGCATAGTAGACCATGTTGTTGTTATGTGCCGTTGAGTCAGACCCAACTCATAGCGACCCCTCCTTGGGTTTCCAAGGTGATACCACTACGGAAGTAGATTGCCCAACCTTCCTTCTGAGGAGTGGCTGGTGGGTTTGAACCACCAGTCTTTTGGTTAGCAGTTAACTGACAATATGATTGTCCAATTCAAAATGGCCAATATCAGTTCATTTCAGCTCACTAATGTCTAGGATATTGATCTTTATGTGTTTCCTTTCATTTTTTACAACTTCCAGTTTTCCTGGATTCGTACTTCACACAAGCTACATTCTGATTATTAATGGATATTCACAGCTGTTTCTTTGCATTTTGACTCATGCCACATCAGCAAATGAAGGTCCCAAAAGCTTTAGATCATCCATATCTTAAGGTTGTATGGTGTACTAAATTACATGTATGGCTTTTCTAGCCATAGTCTTTGTAACTCCCCCTTTGCCATGAGCAACTGGGTACCTGATTGTTAGTTTTCCACCCAGGATATTTCTGTTGAAGCAGCATGAAGCAATCTTCTGGGAAGTTTGCACTCTCTCTCAGGTGTATAGAACTCTGATGTTGAAATTGGTTGGTTTTGGCCACTCTTCCAAGCTCAAAAGGAGCCCTCCTAGAGGCAGAAGGAATCTCACTGCCAGCTGAGAGAGATGTGCTGCTGAGAGAAATGTGCTTTCTGAGAGACATGAGAGAGACATGCTGCTGAGAGATGTGAGGGAGACACTGCTGAGAGAGAGACATGAGAGAGGCTGAGAGAGGTGGCTGGCTGAGAGAGATGGCTAGCTGAAAGAGACTGAACATGTTCTTGAATTTGAATTGTATCCTGTTTCTTCCCTAATAAACCCCATAATCTGTGAGTTCTATGTGGCCACTGCAGTGAATTATCAAACCCAGAAGAGAGGTAGTAGGTGCCATGGGGGGAACAAGGTTAGTAAGAGGGCTGGAGGGTGGTGACAAGTCAGGCCTCACAAGAGCAGACCTTGAGCTGCTGATGGTGATTCTATCTTCCTCTTGTGGAGTTAGAGGAGGTCCTTGCCCCTTAGCAGGTTGACTCTACTTTGAGGAGGCATCTCTTCCCCAGTCATATTTTGTGTGTCTTCCAACCTGAGGGGCTCATCTTTCAGCACTATATCAGACAATATTTTACTGCTATTCAGTGGCCAATTTTTTCGGAATAGACCTGGTCACACCCTTCTTCCTAGTCTATCTTATCCCAGAAGCTTTGCTTGAACATGTTGACCATGGGTAACTCTCCTGGTATTTGAAATACCAGTGGCATAGCTTCCAGCATCACAGCAACAGGCAAGCCACCACAGTTCAAAAAACTGACAGATGAGTGGTGGTGGTAAAATGGAGTGTCAGTGAAAAAGAGGAAGACCTTCAATGAGATGGATTGACACAGCAGCTGCAACAATGGGCTCAAACATAGCAAAGATTTTGAGGATGGTGCAGGATGGGGCAGTATTTCAATTTTTTGTACACAGGTCTCTATGAGTTAGAACCAATCTATGGGACCTAAGAAGAACAACAATGAACCCTAATTTTTAGGACAATCTTTTCCACTGCAATGGCCATTGAAATGAAAGAATCAATTTATAAAAACAAGATTGTTCTCTTATTTCAAATCTTACAAAACCAAGAAGAATAATCGAAACCCATTGGCAAAGATTAAGAGACATGAGGCCAACATACATTCTACTGCAAACTCTCCTTCTATTGCCTCTGTGTTTGCAGCCAGCTGAGTCCTGGGCATGGCAAACAGAAAACTGAAGCAATTACCCTGGAAATTGTTGTTGTGGTTGTTGCTATGTGCCGTCGAGTCAGACCCAACTCATAGCGACCCCTCCTTGGGTTTCCGAGGCAGTATCACTATGGAAGTAGATTGCCCCATCTTAGGGGCCAGAAAACCACATTTTCTCCAATTACTCAAGTTGGGGCTGAAGATTAAGTTTTTGTGTTTTATTTAGCTTCAAGTCTGAATTAATTCAGATCATAGGCCCAAATCATCCTTTTGCCACAGGAAAATTCAGCCAGTATGAGTTACCTGGAAAAATCTTAGAGCTTCTAGTTTTAGGAGCTTGCCTAGCAGAGGCATCAAAGGGAATGCTGTATCTTGTATCCTATAAACAAATAAGGCATCACAAAATGTAGGTTTTCCATTGAAATGCTCATGTGCCCCAGGTTATCTAGGTAAGTGGTTCTCAGCTAGAGGCAATTTTTCCACCCAAGGGACATTTGACAATGGTTGGAGACATTTTTGATTGTCATACTGGATACTGCTATGGCATCTAGTGGGTTGACGCCAGAAAGACATAGGACAGGCCTCCACAACAAAGAATTATCCAGCCAGAATACAAAGTTTGAGAAACCTTGCTTCAGACCAAAAAGATGGTAAAAATGAAACAACCATCAAGGAGATTAATGAAGAGAGATGACCTAGAGAAAGAAAACAAATGAACCCAGCAATTGGCTAAATTCCTAATTGATGTGTGCTCTGAAATAATCACCATTTCTTGATGCTAAAGGGACTGATATCTCAGATCCACAAAAACTAGATTTGAACCTGAGGTATACCCTTAAAGAATACCTTGGATGGTTGTTGCTGTCTTTGGATGTCATTGCTAGTATGACTGTAGTTTTCCAAGAGTGTACCTTATATATTTACAAAACAAAAAGAACAGCTGTCAAGTCAATTCCTGCTGATAGTGACCATATATACTACAGAGTAGAACTGTTCTAGAGGGGCTTCTTACAGAAGCAGATTGTCAGGCCTTTCTTCCATAGCTTATATAAAGGGTAACAATAATATGTTATAATTTAATATTATTTAAGAACTTGAGCCAATATTCTGCTAACCTATGATCAGACAACTGTTTCAGCATCAGCTTTTGCATATGTCTTATTTAGGAACAAATAAACCATATCTTCTAGACAGGCAATTTGGAGAAAAACATCAGGGAATTGGTGAAGTCCCAGATGATATCACCAATTGAGCTTTTATTTCATACTCCTTCATGAAACATTAAGCAATTACTTGGTGTCAGGACCTCAGCTAAAGCTAAACCTGTCCTCCTGCCCTCTCTCACCTATCTGCCACTTTCTTCTGCAGGTCTAGGTAAATAACAAAAGGCCCTCTGAAGTTCAACCAGAATATTTGCTTTTCTTCCTTCCTTTCCTTCACTCCCTTCCTTTCTTCTCTTCCTTCCCTCTCTCCCCTTCCTTCCCTCTCTCCTCTTATTCCTCCTCCCAACTATTTTGTTTTATTGTCTGTATACATTCTCACAAAATGTGTATTGTTTTATTTGCAAGTGTCCTTAACTAATGCACATTTTTTTACTCTAGGTTTCATATGTTCTTTGGTTGTTTTTTTTTATTTTCCCTTCTCAGTACTAAGTTTTTAAGATCTTCCCAAATTCCCTTGTATACATTTAATGCATTATTTATAACTGCTGAATACTCCAAGGCATACCTTCATTTTATCTTTGTCATCTAGTTCCCCAATTGCCTTCACCACCTTCTACTGTAAGCACCTAGATACGCGTTCGTTTATGGACTTGTAGAAGACTTTTGGGGGCATGTATACTCATGAAATGAGTCTCTGGGTCACAGGATCTGCGTGTACTTAATTGAGTAGCACACAGTACCAGTTGGCTTTCCAGAGGAACAGTGCCAAGCAGCATTGCTCCCGCAGCACTTAGGTGTCTTGTATCTCCACATCCCTGCCCGCCCTATGCTTGGCATCACCTGGATTTCTAATTTTTCCAATCTAATAAGTATAGCATGATATCTAATTATTGTGTTATTGACATTTATCTGAGTACAAATGATACTAAGCATCTCTCCATATGCTTGTTCATTCTCTTCTGAAAATTGCCTTTTTTAATTCCTTGCTCACTTATCTGATGGAGTTTCTGTATTTTTCTTGTTGGTTTTCACAAGCTCCTTTTATATTCTAGAATAACAATAGGCTCTAATTGGTTTTGTATATTGCAATGATCTTTTCCCAGTTCCTTCTGTGTCTATTAAATATCTCCATGGTATCATTTGTTGAATGGAAATCCTTAATTTTCATATAGTCAAGGTTATCCATTTTTGTTTTATGTTGCTAAATTTTCTGTAAGAAATTATATGAATTTGCTCTGTAACCTTTTACTCAAATCACAACAAAATTAAAAAAAAAAAAAAAAAGAAAGAAATTCTTCCCCACTCCTACTTCACTATATTTTCCAACATTTTTTCCTATTACCTTTATGGTATGAAGTAGGGATCCAGGTTTCTTTTACTCCAGAGAGTGACCCAGTTTTCCCCAAAATCATCTATTAAAAAACCAGTTTATACATTTCATATATTTCTTACTATTCAGATACACTGGCATGAAACAAAATAGCACCTGCGAGAAGTGAAAAGTACAGGGTATGACACAAACAGTTTGTACTAGATGACTAACCTAAAGGTTGATGGTGCCAACACACCCAATAGTACCATGGAAGAAAGGCCTGGCAATTTGCTTTGGTAAAGATTACAGCCAAGAAAACCCTAGAGAGTATAATCTTACTTGTAACACATGAGGTCACTAGGAGTCAGAATAGACCCATGGCAACAAACAACTTGAACAGAAAAAAGATGGTCCTAGAATCTCACAAAATTCTAGTTCTTCCCTGTTAAACACAAACTTTCTCCAAAATGCATCCCTCCTGCTATCTTCTGATCGGTGATCTTTTTCCCCTTCAGTGCCTGGAGAATGTAACCACTTGCTACATTCTTCCACACAATAACCCACTAAAAATAGATCTCCTTTATCAGGCTAAGATTAAACTGGAAGAGTAAAACTGATACATAAGGGCTCTTGCTGAAAAAGAAACAGAGATGGTGTTAGAGGGATAGTTAAGGATCCTTCACCACCACTCAAGAGACAGGATGGAATCCAGAGAGGCGGAGTTCATAGTCGAACTATGTTTAGGCCTCGGAATCAGCGAAAGTGGCTGTGTTTGTTCTTGCTGGCTGAGATCTACTCTGGCCTTTGGGGTTTTCCTACTATCTGAGTCTTTGCTCTCCCTTAACAGAGTGCTCCAATATGGGTGAGTATTGGTGTTCACTGCCACCCTGAGCCCTGTCCTTAGGTACGGGTAAAGAAATCAGCTGCCATGCATGGGACAGTTAGAGATGGTTTCAGAAAAGAATCATCTCATGTTCTCTTCATTCCTCAAGGAACAGAACTTTCCAAAGTGGTCAGCACCCTTGATACTAATGATAACCTCATTATTCATTCACCTGGTCATTGGACCCTATGAACTCCAAAGGAAAAGGACTTTTCAAGATTGGAAAACAGTTTCAAACAAAGGTCAGTCATTTTTTACCCAATAAAAATGGCTTTCAATTATTTTTATCACTGAAGCATGTAGGATGACACTCAAGTTCCTGAATGACACCTTATCCTCCCTTCACTTGAAGTTTGCTTCTCTTGGCTCCAATACAGAAGCTGTGTCACCGCAGCTTCTCTGCCAAAGAAGAAGATCCAGGTTTACTTGGTGAGTGCTCAGGTGGAATAAGGCCATTCTCAGAGAAAAGGAAACACATCCCCACCTGTACCAGGAGGTACTTCCAGTGGGATATCAGCTGGTCTTGTTCAACCAGTGTATCCCTGGTGCTTAGACCAGTGCCTGACATGGTTCAAAAAAATTAGATGAAAGAATGCTTGCTTTTCAGAAAGAATGAATAAAAGCAAACATATCAAGATCCAAACTTAGGAGACCTGGAAATGCAATCAAATGTGACCACAGACTTAGCTGTATGGCCTCAATCAAGTTACTTAAACATTCTATATTTCATTTTGTCATCTCTAAAATGAATACTAGAATAGATGATTGTTAAAAACCAAACTCATGGCCATTGAGTCAATTTGACTCATAGCAACCTCTCCTTGGATTTACCAAGGTAGTACTTCTGTGGAAGTAGATTGCCCAGTCTTCCTTCTGAAGAGTGGCTGGTGGGTTTGAACTGCCAGCCTTCTAGTTAGCAGTCAATTGCCTTAGGCACTACACCACCAGAGCTCCAAAAAATGATTGTTTAATTCCCTCTCATATCCTAGTTCCAATGATATTTCTGGGTATTCTCTACATGGGGGAGGAAGAAGAAATAGTTATATGATTATTGAGAAAAATGGACCAAAACACAGAAAGAAACAAAAAGGGAGCTGATTAAGGGAGAAAGAATTAACACTTGCTGGGTTCTAAGGATCTCTGGTGGCATAGTGCCTAAGGCATTTGACTACTAATCAAGAGGCTGGCAGTTCAAATTCACCAGGCACTCCTCGGAAGGAAGGTTGGGCAATCTACTTCCATAGTGATACCACCTCGGAAACCCAAAGAGGAGTTGCTATGAATTGGATCCAACTCCATGGCAGTGGGTTTGGTTTATTATTTGTTTGTTTGTTTGTTTAATGGGTTCTTCTAAGGAGCTTTGGTGGTGTAGTGGTTAAGGCATTTGTCTGCTAACCAAAAGTTCAGTGGTTCGAACCCACTAGCCACTTTACGGAAGAAAGATGAGGCAGTCTGCTTCTATAACATTTACAGCCTTGGAAACTCAATGGAGTTCGCTGAGTCAGAATCAGCTTGATGGCAGTGAGTTTGATTTTTGCTTTGGGTACTTAGGAAGGAGCTATGATTGTGCAAGTAGTTAAGTGCTCGGCTGCTAACCTAAAGATCAGCATTCAAACCCCCCAGCCATTCCTCAGGAGAAAGATGTGGCAATCTGCTTCTATAAAGATTTACAGCTTTGGAAACTATGGAGCAATTCTACTCTGTCCTACAGGATCACTATGAATCAGAATCAAATCAATGGCAATGGGTTTGGAGTACTTAGGAGGTCTCTGGGTAGTATCAAAATTTACATTTGGCTGTTAACCAAAAGACTGGCTATTCAAATCCATCCAGAAGCACCAGAGAAGAAAGGTCTGGCGATCTATTTCTATAACATTACAGCCACTGAAAGGCCTTCAGAGCTCAGTTCTGATCTGAAACGTGTGGTTGCTATGAGTCAGAATAGACCAGCTGGCAAGAGGTCGCAGATTCTGTACTTAGGAAGTGACAGGTGTTTTACATATATCATTTCAGCCAATGCTCCCAACTCTCCTAAAAGAAAAATGTTATTACCCATTTACAGGAGGAAATAAACCAAAAGCAAATCCAACCTACTGCCATTGAGTCTATTCCGATTCATGGAGACTCTCTGAGCAGGGCAGAACTGCTTCAGAGGGCCTCCGAGCCTGTAAATCTTTACAGAAGCACACTGCCTCATCTTTCTCCCTCAGAGTGGCTGAAGGGCTTGAACCAACAATCTTTTGGTTAGCAGCCAAATGTTTTAATCACTGTGCCTCATGGGAGGAAATAGAGAAGTCAAATAACTTGCTGAGGGCTACACAACAATTAAAATTTTAATCTGGGATTTGAACCCAGATCTTAGGCTCACTGCTGATGCTACTGTTGCAAAAAACACTGTATGCAAAAAAAAAAAAAAATTTAACCAGGGTACGATAGATATTTCTGTAAGCAGAGCATAACAGTTTAGTGATCACCGTAACCACTCAACCACCTCTGCTGACCTAGCCTTCAATGTCTGACAAGCAACACTGGGATTCCAACATTCATTGGACATCTATTTATGGAACACCCATTACATAACAGCTGCTACAGTAAGTGCTATTCATACATTACTTTTAATCATCATAACAAACTGTGAGGCTGTTATTATACCTGTCTTACAGATAGGGAACCTCAGCTCACGAGGCTCGAGGTGAAATAGTGTACCTGTATCCCAGAGCTGGTAATTGGCAGAGCCAGTATTCAAAATCAGATCTGCACACAAACCATGAGACAAATATATCATTTCCAACCCAAGCCCAACCCTAGAGCCTATTTCTCTATAAACAAATTCCCCACAGTTACACTTACTCTCATGATCCTTTTCCTCATTAGGAACAACTCCTGTATAAATTTGTACTTTACCATTAGTGATAGAGTTGACTGGGGTGCTCGAAACAAGTCTATGGACCCAGTGCAAGACTTCTTCTCGGTGCATAGGGGGGGTTTACACATTCTGAGACCATCCTTCAGAACATTAGAATAGTATCCATTGTGTTTGACTCATTTAAATGCAACTATGTGAGCTTGGCAAACGGAAGAGAAGTATTTGCACGTGTACATAAAGAACAGACCAATCTCACATCGACCCTTCTCCCCAAAGAGCATGCACCTCAGGTGAGTGGGAGATGAGAAATGTACATCCCACTCAGTCTGCCTCAATTTTGACGTGCTGAGAGTGATTCTAGTATTTAAAGGTACAACACCAGAATTTTTCAAACAACATGGTCCCTAAACTTAAGCCAACTACTTCATCTGCTGCTCAACTGAAAGAAAAAAAAAAATCCATCTGTTTTTAGCATCCCAACATGGAAATTTCCTGAGGAAGGTACTGTATTTTTCCCCAGCATGGTACCATCCAAAGAGACTTTCAATGGCATCCTGGAAGTATCCGGTTCCATGAAGAGAAAGTACAGCAGAAGCCCTTAAAGCAATTTGGCTAAATCTTTTTTTTTTTTTTTTTTTTTTTGTCTTTTTGTACATAAAGCAGAATAATATTTACTAATGAGTTTTTTATTAGTCTGATGCAAAATTTGGTCTAAAGTTGGAGGGAATGGGAATGGATATCTCACAGGGTTAAAACAAAGGTGACAAATTGATAACTGATAGTCTCAATCTGATTCTCAGCCTGGCTTGACCAGCACCATTCCCTATATCCTACACTAGGCTTGCTTCCCCCAATTTTTATCTGCCTGGCCTGGTTGGTTGCTTGAGTTTGCAATCTTTTACTAAAGCGTTGCCAGATTTCATGGAAGCCTTGACTACTGTCCCAAACCAAACTCACTGCCATCAAGTTGATTCCTACTTATGGCAACCCTCATAGGGTTTCCAAAACTATAAATCTTTATCAAAACAGACTGCCTCATCTTTGGCTCCCAGACCAGCTGGTGGGTTCAAACTGCCAACCTTTCAGTTAGTAGCCCAATGTCTTAACCACAGCCCCCCAGAGCTCTTTTTCAACCACTGTGGGATCCATGAATTCTGCAAAAAGGAAAAGAATAAGAAAATGTAGAAGCTAAAAGGCTTCGGATCATCTTTTTACTTGTTCCTCTAAACCCCCAGCAGCCCCATGCTACCACTCAGACATGTTAAACATGTACGGGTTCTCTTTCTGACCTGCCTCTATGGATAAAGGCTACAGTCTTAGTATTTTGCCTGGCTTGATGACAGCACACATTATCCAAGACTCAGGTGCTCACAGTAATAACCAACCTTGCTTGACTGGGCCCCCGTCGGCAGCAGACAATTCCCAGACAACCCTGGAACAATGTCATTGCTGGAGAAATTTGAGCCTTGCCACTGGGGTCATTTGCATAGCTGCAGCTCCTGTACACAACACACTGCAGACTGGCTGACTCTCGCCCTGAGCAGAGGCAGCCAGGAGCCCTTCTGCTACTGCCATCCATTAAGCTCAGGACTCATCAGTCATTCTGAATCAGCTCCAGAACAACTGCCATGGGCAATTCCACCAGAGAGGGGAGACGAAAGGATATGAAATTTTTAAAAGCCAGCTTTGCTCTTCTTCTGAAGAAAAGAGCCAGTCAGTAAGTCAAGTGTTATGGGTTGAATCATGTCCCAGAAGAAGATATGTTGATGTCCTAACCCCTGTACCTGTGAATGTGATGTTTGGAAATAGGGTCTTTGAAGATGTTATCAGTTAACATGAGGTCATACTGGAGTGGGGGGGTCCAAATCCAATCTGAGTGACTCATTATGGAGGAGAAGACAGACAGAGAGAAAACAGCTATGTGATGATGACTGCAGCTGCAAGCCAAGGAATGTCGAAGGCCACCAGAAGCTGACAGAAACAGGAACGATCTTCACCTAGTCTTCAGAGAGAGGCACAGAACAGATTCTCCATCATAGTCTCAGAAGGCGTCAACAGGATCTCAGTCTCCCAGCCTCCAGAACTGTGAGAAATAAATTTCTATTCTTACAAGCTTCCCAGTTGGCGGTATTTTGTCAAGGCAGCCCTAGGAATCTAATACAGGGAGGAAGAAGACACCGCCAAAGCAGAGAAACAGATGCCTGAGAGATCCAAAACCAAATTCACTGCTGTTGAGTCGATTCCAACTCACAGCAACCCCTCCTTGGGTTTCCAAGGTGGTATCTCTATGGAAGTAGATTGCTCAGTCTTCCTTCCAAGGAGTGGCTGGTGGGTTTGAACGACCGGCCTTCTAGTTAGCAGTCAAATGCCTTAGGCACTATGCCACCAGAATTTCTAAATGTCAGGAGGATCACTAAATGTAAGAGGCAAGAAATAGTCCTGTCTTGTTGAGTTATTTTCCTGCTACTCCTGTCTTGTTGAATTATTTTCCTGCTGGGCACTAGGAAAAAGTCCAGAATAATTCTCCTCAGACTATACCTCAGGGGATACTCAGAGAGCCTGTGGGAAAAGCCCTGAGGAGTTTGAAGGCAAGGAAGAAAGAGATTAAGAATGACCCTCTCCTTCGGCCATCCCATCAACATCTATGGGGTCTAGCCTCCCAGTACTGTGGGTACTCTGCAGCTGCCTGGGTTCCACTACTAAAAGGTCAGGGGCCAATGCCAACCCCATGCACAACTTTTGCAAATCCCACTCTTCTGTTGCCCAATTGCACATGCAATAAAATTCAGATATAAACATGTCTCCTAAGATCCAGGGTGGTCCAGATTGGTGGTGACATCTAGAGCTTGAAAGCTGCTGACACATATAATCCCACCCCTCTGGGCCTCCTAGAATCAAAAAGATCAGATAGGGGGGTTGTGTAAGGCCTCACTGTTGCCCTGTACTCACAGACACATTCCTGGCTGGGTACCGCCTCACACCTTTAAAAAGTTTTTTTTAGCAGACAGTGTGATGCCAATAGTGAAGGTTACCTAACGCAAAGTAGACTGTCTCAGGCATTCCAAGATATACTAGGTCACACAAAACAGATGGAGCTCATTTTTTCTTTACATTTCATCCATAAAACCAAAATTCAAAATTATCTAATCAGCCTAGTCAAGAAGAGAGGTCTTGAAGCATAAAGAGTAGGAATGTGAGTTTTAGACTCAGATTGCATGGCTCCAAGTCCCAGATCTATCACTTCTTGTGATGTTACTTAACCTTTCTGTAACTTGGTTTCCTCATAGATGAAAATTAGGATAATAATACCTGGTATTGTAAGGATTAAATGAGTTAATACATACAAAACACATAATACACGGTCTGCTAGGAGCTCTGGTAGCTTAGTGCCTAAGGCACTTGACTGCTAATCAGAATGCTGACAGTGCAAACCCACCAGCTGCTCCTCGGAAAGAAGGTTGGGCAATCTACTTCCGTAGTAATACTACCTTGGAAACCCAAGGAGGGGTCACTATGAGTCTGGTCCAACTCGATGGCACATAACAACAACAACACTGTCTGCTATATAGTAAGTGCTCTCACAGATTCCTGTGGTGGTAGGACTTAAGAATTAACCTAAAAATCACCCTGCTAGTCAGGAACTGCATGGAGGACTGTGCATGGTGGCTGGGGAACAAACGGAGAAGGTGAAGAGAAAGGTGGGCTTAGCTGTGGGCTTTTGCCGGTCCAGAGG
>NW_006921979.1:2840385-2842203 GCF_000298275.1 Orycteropus afer afer | reverse complement strand
ATTGTAAACAGGGAACCAGAGACATCAATTGGCAAGTGAGGACAACTACAAACAAAAAGAGGGAAAAGACTGTGTAGTTACAGAATTTCTAAATTGTGAGGAAGTTAAGAATGTTGAAAGATAGAATGGAATGTTCTAAACCTGGGGATAAAATTATAAATCATAGGATAATCTCAAAGAAAAATGATAAACCTTCACATCACAATGAAAAAGAGGACAAGCACAAATATTCAACATATACTATAACAACAGCAAGAATTAAAGGATTAAATGAAATCATGGATGTAAAGCAATTAACACAGGGTCTGACACAAGTTACGGCTAAAAGTTGTTAACTATTTTTATTTTTAGTTAATGAAATGGGCCTGGTTTGAGAATTTTCAATGTTTCTTTCCTCAAAGTGTAAAAATAGCTATTTTGCTGAATCAAACATTTAGGCATACAATTTCTTAAATTTCTTGCCTTTGATGTTGTTGTTGTTATGTGCCATCGAGTCAGCCCTGACTCATAGCGACTCCTCCTTGGGTTGCTCAGGCAGTATCACCACGGAAGTAGATTGCCCAGCCTTCCTTCCAAGTAGCGTTGCATAGATTTTATAAAACAGCGTTTAGCAAACTCCATTTGGCAGAGTAAAGGCCCAAGAGGAGGATCAGAGTGACTTTCTCAGGAGGCACTACCATGGCCTGCCTACAGGTGGCAGCATTTTAGCATGCTGAGCTTCTGAAAGCCTCAGCTCAGACCATCCAGTTAAGTTTATTTAAAACCAAGGGTCAATGCAATGTTCATACCTAAGTGCCTCTGGGGGAGGAGATTCAGACAAAGACAAGAGGACAGAGACTCAGGGCTAGCCCTAGGGTGTGCAGGGCCCCTGTTTATGTAAACAAAGTGAGTTACCCAAATCAACATGTCAGCACCTATCTGGCAGCACAATATCACAAACGCACACACACAAAAAACCACATGGCCCAGGAGTGATTCCTTCCCCAAGCCAAGGACAACCCCACAAGTCTCCAGGCGTCCTGGCCACCCCACGTGTTGGAAACCACCCACATAGGGTGCCCTGCCCAGATGGCACTGCAAGCCCCTGCCAGTTCCAGGCATCCTAAGTATATTTGAACTTGTGAAGTTCAAGTTCACTAGAGGAAGGCATTCCAAAGCATGGAGAGGGTTAGGGAGGAAGCAAAACTCACTAGAGACAGAGGTCCTGCTTTCCCAGGTCTAAGATAATATGGGGGGAGTTTGGTAAAGTAAAGGGTCAGTGAAAATGAGGAAAACCTTCTATGAATGGATTGACATGGTGGCTGCCACAATGGACTCAAGCATAGCAAAGACTGGAAGATGTCACAGGATCAAACAATATTTCGTTCTGTTACACATAACAACAAAGGAAGAAAGCAAGAGGTGGGCTGGGAGGGAGAGAGAACAGGGCAAAAACAGGGAAGGCTGTCCCACCTAATCTCCCAGGCCCACTCAGTAACTCCAGTGCCATGGGGACCTACCCCCTCCTTAAATTCTGAACAAACTCAAAAAAAGTCACTGCCATTGAGTCAATTCCAACTCACAGCTACCCACTTTGGGTTTCTGAGTCCATAAATCTTTACAGAAGCAGGTTGCCCTATCTTTCTGCTATGGAGCAGCTGGGGGTTTGAACTGCTCATCTTCTGGTTAGTAGTCAAATGCCTTAGGCATCTCACCACTAGGTCAAAATACTTCTCCGCTAATCCAAGGGCATTACCAGATTGAGGCTAAGGACAGCCCAAGCACACATACTTTAATTATTTTTTTTCCTAATGCATTTTATTGAAATAAAATTTATGT
>NW_006921979.1:2837021-2838085 GCF_000298275.1 Orycteropus afer afer | reverse complement strand
TCTGTCTATCAATCCTTTGAAGATACCTAAATATAATTCTTTTGAATTCCTTATCAGGGAGTTCCAATGCTGCATCTTCCTCAGGAATATGTTTTAGGTCTGTATCCTTGTCCCTTGTTTCTCCTGATTTATCTTGCTTCTTTGTGTGGACTGTGATGCTCTGTTGTCTCCGAGGCATTGCAGCATTCTTGTGTTTATATTTAATTGGTGATTATATGTTGGAGTGACTTGCTCACTATTTTCATTTTTTTTGTTTTGTTTATATGTTATCTGTACAGGCAGGGTACTGTGCTGTGCTCCTCTATTCACTAGTTGACAGTACTTACACACTCACCACCTGTCTCCTTTCTTTTGTCAGCCTCTCATATGTCCTTGCCGACCCCAGCAAAGGCCTGTTCTTAGGTCCCTGGAATCCGAATGAGAATGCTATCACTTTAAAAGCCAAAATGGTTGCCACTTGTAGACATTCAAAATGGCTGTGCCCTCGGTCACTTTAAATATCCAAAATGGCTGCCGTGTGTAAACAATCAAAATGGCTGCACCCTCCAGACAGCAGAAAGTCCACAGCTCAGTTTGTCTCCCTCCTTGCTGTTTCCCTTCCTAGTCATAAGCCACCAGAGCAGTTGTCCCTGCAGCCCTTGCTGACCAGGACTGATCTTTAGGTCAATTCTCAGGTCCCAACACTATTTGGAAATATTCAGGTTGTTGGTCTCGTCAGAGCAGCTGACAATCTGCAGCTCCAACCATCTCTGTACTTACTGTTTTCTTTCAGGTTTTTCTACTAGTTGGTGCCTAACCCAGTTCTATATAGTTCCTTTCAAAGCTCAGGGCTCCAGGATTATCTTCTGTATCTCTGTCAATTGGTCTTTTCTTTTCTTTGTTGAAGAGTGTCTGTGTCGCTTATCTGCCTATTCCTCCATCTTACTAGAAGTCCCCCACTTTAATTATTTCTTAAAATGTTTGGAAGCAGCACTAGTATCAAAGTTCAACAAGACAGAAAATAACAAATGCTGGCGAGGTTGTGGAGAGATTGGGACTCTCATACACTGCTGGTGGGACTGTAA
>NW_006921979.1:2833603-2835411 GCF_000298275.1 Orycteropus afer afer | reverse complement strand
TAATTAAAAAAAAAAAAAAAAAGATAAAAAAAAAATGTTTGGAAGCATTTAGAAGTCCTTCTAAATAGATTGCTTACCAAATAGAGAATCTAAGACATTGACATCTAAAAGTCTTATCAGGAGGGTGAAATGATGCAACTAAACATAAATCATTATCCAAAATCAGGAAGGTCACAGACATTAATTAGGTTGAGTAAGATCAAGATGGGGTCAGAGAAGGCAAAGTTCACCAATAAAAGTCTAACCCAACAGTCTGGGCAAGGGTAGGGAGTGTAAGCCCTTAGGCCCTCTGACTGATTCTCTCTTTCTGATTCAGTGAGATCTTATGGCATGAAGTTTCTTCCTCCATTGCACATTGAGGAACAGACCTTAGCAACTGCTCCAAGCTGGTCACAGTGAAGGCATTCAGCTTAGGGCTCCATGTCATTGACCTGGCTGCCAGTTCCTAGCACCTTGGGGTAGCAAGGAAATTTTGGCCTTGCCTAGTTTTTTGTCTCATTGTATGCTAGAATTCTCTCTATACCACTCCTGCCAGGTGATACCTCCAATGAAAGACAATGTACTCCCTCCCAACATGACCCACTATATGCTCTGACATCACACTCACTAGATGACCACCTCCTTGTTGAGTCAAAATTGGTCTCCTGGCAACAGGAACCCATTGGTTCTTATTCTGCCTCAGGGTCCACATCTAATAAGTCTATCCTCCCACACTCATGACTGGCCTCAAACATTTGAAGAGTGCCATTATGCTGCTTCTATACATGCCCTAGACTAAGACACATGAGGAGGAAAGGCCCAGTGACACATTCTAAAAATCAGCTAATGAAAGCCCTTTGGATCACAACAGAATATTGTCCAGTACAGAGCTGAAAGATAAGCCCTCTAGGCTGGAAAGCACTCAAAATACACAGTGGCTGCCACAATGGATTTGAGCATACCGAGGATTGTGAAGATAGCATAGGACTAGACAACATTTCATTCTGTTGTATATGACATCACCATGAGTCAGAGCTGACTCAATAGTAACAAACAGTAACAACATACATTCCCCCAAAACATGTACACACAAATACACAAGTCTTTTCTTAAGACCAAGACTTGCAAATCAAAAAACCAAATTGATTGTTGCATCTCATGACCTTGAGTCCCTTCATCATCCTGATCTCCCTCCACTGGATGTGTCATACTTTAACAATGTCATTATCAAATGTGTAACCAGAAGCAAGCAAGCACAATACTCTCTGTATTTTGTTGCTTCCCCCCCCCCCACCAGTGCACATTCAAGCAGCATAACCTACTTCCTTATTATGGAAGCTTAGCTTCTCTTCACGTAATCATTTAAGTCAATCCAATTTTTAAAGTCCATTAAGTGGAAAATGATTTCTTTGTTGTAATTATTTAAGTATCTGACTTGCCCACTAAGCTGTCAATTCTGTGACTGAGAGGACAGTGCCTACTCTGTTCATGCAGTACCCTCATCCTAAGACACTAGCATAGTGTCTAACACAAAAATGGCATTCAAGAAGTATTTAATAAATAAATAAATGATATTTCAAGAGTACAGGCTCATTTTTTGTTTGTTCTTATAGTAGATATGATTGTTGTTGTTACTAGTCTGGAAGGACTTCAGGACTTCCATATTTGACATGACTTTGCAGGCTTTGTTGTTGTTGTTAAGTGCCGTCGAGTCGTTTCCGACTCATAGCAACCCCATGCACAGCAGAACGAAACACTGCCCGATCCCGCGCCAGCCGCACAATCCATGTCAATATACTCGAGCCCATCATCGCAGCCACTGTATCAAT
>NW_006921979.1:2813974-2832978 GCF_000298275.1 Orycteropus afer afer | reverse complement strand
GTCTGCATATCTCAGGTTGTTAATGATTCTTCCTCCAATCCTGATACCACTATATCCTGATACAGTTAACTGTAGCAAAGTCTATGAATTGTTCCACAGTATCCATTTGAAGGATATCCAAGTACCTAAATTTGGGCAATGGGATGTGAATTAATTATGATAGATGCAATCTGTGGGTCGTCTCCTTAAAGAGGAAGCTGCCTTCTCTGGACTTTCCCTCTTCCCCTTCCTCCCAGCTGGGAAATGGGGGGGGAGACTGGAAAATCTTAGAAGCCATGTATTGAGGATGACAAAGCTATCTTCCTGCCTGGACCTGTTCTATGACTTGGGGGCTGTTCCATGAGAACTGTTCTGTCTTGTTCAAGCACTGTATTTTGGGGTCTCTTTATAGCATCCTAGTTAACACAACAACATATCCTGGAATTTCATCTCTGGAACTCCTCATAGCGTCCACCCTTTGTCCTATGTTACATTTTTAATAATATTCTGGTGCCCATTACCACCAACACCATGACCACAAAATCTCTGAGCAGTAATGAGAATTCCAAGGACCAGTCTTAGAACTGATGCCTTTGAATTGTGGTGTTGGCAAAGAATACTGAAAATGCCATGGAGTGCCAGAAGAACAAAATCTGTCCTCGAAGACTTGCAGCTGGAATGCTCCTTGGAAGCGAGAATGGCCAGACTTCATTTCACCTACTTTGGTCATGTTGTTAGAAGGGACCATTCCCTGGAGAAGGATATCATGCTTGGTAAAGTGGAGGGTCAGAGAAAAAAGGGGAAGACCTCAATGAGGCGGATAGACACAGTGGCTGCAATGATGCCCTCAAGCATAGTAAGGATTGTGAGGATGGCGCAGGACAGGCAGGTGTTTTGTTCTGTTGTCCATAGGGTCGCTATGAGTCAGAGACGACTCAATGGCACCTAACAACAACAAAGCCTTAGACTTAATGTTGCCAATCAGTATTTGACACTCTAAAAATTTCAAGGCAAAAATGTCTGGACTATAACTGAAAATTACAACAATGGAATTTAATCAAAATATTGAAAGTATCATTAAAAGAAGAAAAATCAAATAAAGACAGAGGTGCCCACTCTATTTCTCCTCAGGACCATTTCAAGAGCCCCTTCTAGACTGGTGACAGCTCTGCCCCGGATCCTATGTGGCTTCTTTAGAGCTGCCGATGGAGTACCTGCTAGTCTCAAGCACCTTGCAATGTAGGCCATTAATATTTTCATTTTACAAATGAAAAACCTAAGGCTCAGACAGGTTCACACAGCTTTTCCCAGGCAACACAGCTCTCAGGCAGCAGAACCAGAATGCCAGTCTGCCAGCCTTCAGAGAGCACATTTACACCACCACACCCAGAGTAAAAATACTTACTCCCATCGAGTCACTGCCAACTCATAGTGACCTCCACAGGGTTTCCAAGACTGTAAATCTCATCTTTCTCCTGCAGAGTGGCTGGTGGGTTCAAACTGCCAACCTGTTGGTTAGCAGCCCAATGCCTTAACCACAGCACCACCAGAGCTCCTTCCCTGAGTAAGGGCCCCTCTTACACTCTTAGACCTTGCCAGTAACAACTTGAACAAGTAGAGAAAAAGAAGGATGAAGAAGAGTCTCATTTTTCACCTTTTATGTAAGTCTTCTCAACCAGGCTCAGAAAAAAAGTCCTGGCAATCTACATCTGAAAGATCATAGCCATTGAAACCCCTAGGAAACATAGCTCTACTCTGAAATGCCTGGAGTTTCTATGAATCAGAGTTGACTTGATGGCAAGCGATTTGGGTTTGTTGATTTTTTTTTTTTTCCCCCTCATCCAGGTTCTGGTCTTGCTCTCCAGTGAGTGTTAGAATGGCACCGATACAGGTCAACAGCTGCAGGACTTGTAAAGAGGGGCCAGTGATGAGGGAAGTGCCTGAATCCACAATGGCTTGGCAACCATAACTATAAAATTCAGTCTGCTCTTGGATTTCCACTCTGGTGGCAAAGTGCCTAATGCATTTGACTCTAACCAGAAGGTTGGCAGTTCAAACCCACCAACCACTCCTCAGAAGCAAGATTGGGCAATCTACTTCTGCGGTGATACTGCCTCGGAAACCTAAGGAGGGGTCACTATGAGTCAGATCTGACTCAAAGGCAATGAGTTTGGTTTATTTGGTTTTGGTTTTTTTTTTTTTTTTTTTGGATTTCCACACTGAGGGGAAACATGCACATATCTATCAAGAGAAAGTTTACCTAAGACTCAAGGTAGCAGGAGGACCTTCAACAGTGATGTCAAATGGAGGGTGGTGACAGCATTCACCCTGAACACTCCAAGCATAAGACTATCTTAGAATACAACCTATCAGAGATATGCAGAGATTGAATCAACAATTAAAGTGGCTGCTACCTGAGGTGCCACAGGGCCTACAGCCCAGAGAGGGGAGCAAGAGCTGCTGACATCAGCTGATACAACCCCCATCTGTGCCAATCTTCCTATATCCCGCTTCTAAATCCTTGGATTTAGGATCCTGGATGCATTCTCTGTGCAATTGTGCACTTTATATTAGAGGACATATCACATAGAATTGCTGACAAAGTACACTTTCAAAATCACAGACCTCATCATTTTAATTCCCCACTTAAATTTTTCAAAGGACTCTCCTCAGAGTGAAACTCAAACTCCTTGACATGGCACACAAGGCTATGGACCCGTGGCCTCTGCTCCCCCCGCCCCCCCAACCTCATTGCTCATCACTCCCATGCCCCCTCCCAACCAGTCCCCAACCTCAGTTTGTGCTCACTCTTTCCAGCTAGTCTGCTCTTATTTCAGCTCCACCAGTTTCTGATTGAAATGACCAACCACAAGTGTCTTTCATCTGGCCAACTCCTCCAGATCCCTAAAGATGCAGCTTTGATGTCACTTCCTCCAGGAAGCTTTCCCCCATCTCCCAATTTGGGGTACTCTATGGGATCTTATAGCCTCTTTTATGGAACAGAAGCTATGTAATGGCACCAAATAAGATGGTTTTATGAATTGAATTATATCCTCCAAAATTATATGCTGTAAATCCTAACCTCTATACCTGTGGTTATAATCCCATTTGGAAATGGGTTGTCCTTGTTATGTTAATGAGGAAGGATTGGCATAGAATGTGTCTTGAGTGAATCTCTTCTGAGATATAAAAAGAGATTAAACACAACCTAGCAAAGAGAGATGGGGTAAGATGGGTGCCAAGATGAATGGAGATCTCCAAGGAACTAGGAAGCAGAAGCCTTCTTCTAGAGCACACAGAGAAAGTCTTCTTCTATAGCCAGCACTCTGAAATCAGACTTCCAGCTTCTTAAACTGTGAGAAAATAAATTTGTTTGCTAAAGCCATCCACTTGTGATATTTCTGTTATAGCAACACTAGATGACTAAGTTAGATAGTATCTCTTATTCAGTGCCTAGCACAGAGTAGGACCTTAATAAGTATTTGTTGAATTTGTTTATCCTCTTAAATCTGGGGAGACATTGGTGGTTTGGTGGGAGAATTCTTGCCTTCTATGCAAGAGACCCAGCTTCAATTTCTGGCCAGTGCACCTCACAAACAGCCACCACCATCTGCCAGGGGAGTTTGCTTGTTGTGATGCTGAACAGGTTTCAACTGAGTTTCCAGACTAAGGTGGACTAAGAAGAAAGGCCTGATGATTTATTTCCAAAAATTAGCAAATGAAAATCCTATAGATTACAACAGTCCAAACCATAACTAATTAGGGGATGGCACAGTACCGAGTAGTGTTTTCATTCCATTGTGCATGGGGTCACCATGAGCCTGACACCAAATCAGCAGGCAGCTAACAATAGCAACCTAAACCTAAACCATGAGCTCTCTGAGGGGAGAGGTCATACACTATTAAAGTTTACACCCTGGGGCCTAGCATAATACTTTTCATATACTAATTATTCATTAATGTCTTTGGATAATTGCTTTTTCTTTTAGTCCATCTAAAACCCAGGCCCCACCCCCAAGAGGCAGGAAAGTGGGAGAAAGATAAGCTAGGTGATAACAGAACACAGCAGCAGTGGCAAGGATCCAGGTAAGGGCAGGGAAGAGAGATTTAAAAGAACTAAGGGAGACAAACTCGTCTGTCAGTTTGTCATACTGTGGTGGCTTGCATGTTGCTGTGAGGCTTGAGACTGTGCCACTGGTCTTTCTAACACCAGCAGGGTTGTGCATGGTGCACAGATTTCAGCACAGCTTACAGACTGAAACTAACTAGGAAGAAGGAAAAGGCCATCTATTTCTCAAGGAATTGGCCAGGGCAAACCATATGAATAGCAGAGAAACACTGTCTGTTACATTACTGCACAACTTTATGAATAGTCCAGAAACATTGTCTGATACAGTGCAGGAGAATGAGCCCTTTATGTCAGAAGTCTCTCAAAATATGACTAGGAAAGAGCTGCATCACCAGAGTAGAATAAACCTTACTGATATGGATAAAGTAAAGCTTTTGAGACCTCCATTTGCTGACGTGGCATGACTCAAATTGAGGAGAAACAGCTGCAAACATCCATTAATAATAGGAACATGGAATGTACAAAGTATGAAACTAGGAAAATTGAAAGTTGTCAAAATTAAATGGAATGCATAAAAATTGATACCTTAGGCCTTAGTAAACTGAAATGAACCGGTTTCAGCCATTTTGAATCAGACAACCATATGATCTACTATGCCAGCAATGACAATTTGAAGAGGAATGGCGTGGCATTCATCATCACAAAGGATATCTCAAGATCTGTCCTGAAGTACAATGCTGTCAGTGATAGGATAATATCCATACTCCTATAAGGAAGACCAATTAATACAACTACTGTTCAAATTTATGCCCCAACCACCAAAGCCAAAGATTAGGAAATTGAAGATTTTTATCAACTTCTGCAGTCTGAAATTGACCAAATGTGCAATCAAGATGTGTTAGTTATAACTGGTGACTGGAATGCAAAAGTTGGAAACAAAGAAGAATCACTGGTAGTTGGAAAATTTGGCCTTAGTGACAGAAATAATGCTGGAAATTGCATGGTAGAATTTTGCAAGACTAATGACCTATTCATTGCAAATGCCTTTTTTGAACAACATAAATGGTGGCTATACACATGGACTTCACCAGAGGGAATACACAGGAATCAGATTGACTACATCTGTGGCAAGAGACAATGGAAAAACTGAATTATCTTCAGCCAAAACCAGGCCAGGAGCTGATTGTGGAACAGACCACCAACTGCTCATATGCAAGTTCAACTTGAAGCTGAAGACAATTAAAACAACTCCACAGAACCAAAATATGACCTGGAATATATCCTTCCTGAATTTAGAGGATAGATTTGATGCATTGAACACCAGTAACCAAATACCAGAAGAATTGTGGGATAACATCAAGAATATCATCCATGAAGAAAGCAAGAGGTCATTAAAAAGATGAGAAAAGAGGAAAAGACCAAAATGGATGCCAGAAGAGACTCTGAAACTTGCCCTTGAACAGAGAGTAGCTAAAGTAAATGGAAGAAATGACAAGATAAAAGAGCTGAACAGAAGATTTCAAAGAGCAGCTTGAGAGACAAAACCAATTACTATAACGAAATGTGCAAAGACCTGAAGTTAGAGAACCAAAAGGGAAGAACACACTCAGCATTCTCAAGCTGAAAGAACTGAGGAAAAAAATTAAGCCTCGAGTTGCAATATTGAAAGATTCTATGGGCAAAATATTGCATGATGCAGGAAGCATCAAAAGAAGATGGAAGGAATACACAGAGTCATTATACCAAAAAGAACTGGTCGATCTTCATCCATTTCAGGAGGTGGCATATGATCAAGAACCAATGGTACTGAAGGAAGAAGTCAAAGCTGCAGTGAAGGAATTGACAAAGAACAAGGCTCCAGGAATTGACAGAATACCCATTGAGCTATTTCAACTCGCTCAGTTATGCCAAGAGATTTGGAAGATAGGTACCTGGCCAACTGACTGGAAGAGGTCCATATTTGTGCCCATTCCAAAGAAAGGTTATCCCACAGAATGTGGAAATTATAGAACAATATCATTAATATCACATGCGAGTAAAACATTACTGAAGATAATTCAAAAATGGTTGCAGCAATATATTGACAGAGAAATTCCAGAGGTGCAAGGTGGATTCAGAAGAGGACTTGGAACAAGGGATATCATTGCTGATGTCAGATGGATCTTGGCTCAAAACAAAGAATACCAGAAAGATGTTTACCTGTGTGTTCTGCTTACCTAGTGCAGCTCTGATGGGAATATACCACCAATGGGATGGCATTAATAAACAGAAGTTTATTCTTACAATTTGAAGGCTTTAAGTCCAAGTTCAAAGTGCCAGGATCTAGGGGCTGGGTGAAAGCCCCTCAACCTTGGGCTTCAGCTCTGCCTCTTGCTCCTGGCCCACTGAACCTAGAGGCATCTCTTCACTCAGGCAGCTACTGGCTTCTGAGGCTAACAAGCCCAAGGTTGACAAATAAAATGGCACAGTCCCAAAGTTATCAGATCACACAATGTTACCAAACCACATGGCAGGCCATTAATTCAAGTCCATTGAAAGTCCCAAGGTTGGCAGAACATGACAGGCTACTGGAGAATGACACGGCTATATGGAGGGTCCAAGCATACCATAAACTAGAGACTATTCCCAAGGCTTCTCCTTATATACAGGAAGCAGACCACATCCCAAAGGCAGCTACTCAGTTGCTTGTGGTAGATCCCACCATGGAATTGATTGCCACTCTCATCATGGGGAATAACTACCACCAGCTGCCCAGCCACTCAACCAGGCCCAGCCAAGTTGACACACAAACATAACTACCACACTGTGCTTTATTGACTATGCAAAAGCATTTGATTGTATGGATCATAGCAAACTGTAGATAACATTACAAGAATAGGAATCCAGAACACTTAATTGTCCTCATGAAGAACCTATACATTGACCAGGAGGCTGTTATTCAAACAGAACAAGAGGACAGTGCATCATTTAAAATCAAGAAGGGAGTGCATCAGGGTTGTATCCTTTCCCCATACTTATTCAATCTATATGCAGAGCAAATAATCTGAGAAGGTGGACTATATGAAGAAGAACAGGGCATCAAGATTGGAGGAAGAATCATTAACAACCTGTGATACACTGACAACACAACTTTGCTTGCTGAAAGTGAGGATGACTTGAAGCACTTAATGATGAAGATTGAAGAATACTGTCTACAGTATGGATTACATCTCAATATAAAGAAAACAAAAGTCCTCACACCTAGACCTATAAGCAGCATCACAATAAATAGAGAAAAGGTTGAAGCTGTCAAAGACTTCACATTGCTTGGTTCTACAATCAACGCCAATGGAAGCAGCAGTCAGGACATTAGATGACACATAGCACTGGGCAAGTTGTCTGCAAAGGACCTCTTTCAAGTGCTGAGGAGCAAAGATGTCTCCTGGAGGACTAAGGCACGCCTGACACAAGCCATGGTGTTTTCAATCACATCATATGCAGGTGAGAGCTGGACAATGAATAAGGAAGACCAAGGAAGAATTTATGCTTTTGAGTTGTGGTGCTGGCAAAGAATGCTGAGAGTACCATGGACTGCTAAAAGAACTAACAAATCTGTCCTCAGGAAGTGCAGCCAGAATGCTCCTTGGAAGCAAGAATGGCCAGACTTCTTCTCACCTTCTTTGGTCATGTTGTCAGAGGGGACCATTCCCTGGAGAAGGATGTCATGCTTGGTAGGGTGGAATGTCGACGAAAGAGGGGAAGGCCCTCAATGAGATGGACTGATGCAGTGGCTGCGGCAATGGGCTCGAGTATAGCAAGGATCGCGGAGCTGGCACGGGACCAGGTGGTGTTTCATTCTGCTGTGCATAGGGTCGCTATGAGTCGGAGATGATTCCACGGCACATAACAACAACAACAAAACCCAGTCATCACATGTTTCAATGTTATTGGCCCTAGTAGTACGAAAGGCAGTTTAGTTCAAACAAACTAATATATGTTTGCTTTTCCCAAGACAGAGACAGCTCCATAAAAAAATGGAGTCATCTTGACAACTTCTAAAGTGCATCTTGTTTTACTACTACTAAGATGTCCTCGTAATTCAATCAAAACTGAACTTTCAAAGATTCTCTGCCTCTAAGACTCCACTGAAGTCCTTAAGAATTATGGAGTTTCCCAACAGCCCAAGACTCTAAATTCATTATCAGCTGATAGTTTTGACTCAGCAATTCTTTTGTTGTTGTTTGCCATTGAGTCTATTCCAACTCATAAGGACCCTATATGGCAAAGTGGAACTGCTACATAGGGTTTCCTACTCTGTAATTTTTATGGGAGCAGAATACCAGGTCTTTTCTCCTAGGGAGCCACTGGTGAGTTTGAACTTCTGACCTTTCAGTTAGCAGCTGAGTGCTTAATCATTGTATCACGAGGGCTCCTTAATCTTAGCAATAGAAAAGATATCTGGGGCATTTCTTGGACACATCTGAAAGAGATGGTGCTGAAAATTCAAGTCTTGAGCAATAAATAAATCAAAAGGATAAAACATAGAAACCTTCCTATTAGTGTGGCTTTGTTCACACTTGTTCACAGATATTTGCCAGTAACTTACTTCTGTGAGTTTGACCCGGTCGATGGAACCAGAGTATGATGAATGGTCAATACCTCCCAGAAGCAGTGCCACCACCATGGTGGTGAAAATTCCTGAAAAATAAGCACCGAAAAGCCAAATTGTTTGCAAGGATGAGAGAAGCAGCAAAAGGAAAAACTCAATGCAGAAAATCCAACACCTTTTCAAAGCCATCAGTCTGGGATGGAGCTCTTTGTGTTCTATGTCACAAGACCAAAGATTCCAAAAGAAAGAGTAATGATGTGTCTCTGATTCCCAGGACCTTTCACAGCCAGACACCAAATCACCATGAGTAACACATCCCTGAGAATACTGCTAACTTTGGAGAATCATTTGGATGAGAAAGAAAAAACATGGGGTGCAGAATGAAAAGACCTGGAGTTTTGCCTCAAACTGTCACTTATTGTGTGACCTTGGACAATTCATTTCAATCCCTTTGGGCCTTAGTGCTTTTCATTTTAGAGTACTCAGTGAAATAAAGCATGCAAAACACGTTTTTAGAAGAGCAAAATATAAATTTTTGTTACTATAACCTTGTTTTCATTATTTTCATACAGTTCTAGGACATAGGGGAATAAACTTAAAAAGAAAAAAGAAAGACGACAGGAAAAAATAATTTTCCACTGACACAGCAATCCTAAGCAGCAGCTCCAGATGGTATAGTTTACTCTGCACCAAGAGTGAGGGAATTTGGTGAATTAACAAAGAGACAGATGTTAGACGACAAAAGGCTTTGGCAAATCAACATCATCTTGCACACCAAATCGACTACAAAAATTTAGCATTAACCAAGGAACTTAAGTATGTCTAAACTGTTTTCTTCCTATGACAGATGAAGAGTCAAAGTCTCAAGGCTGGGAAGTGGCTTACTTAATGACACATGGTGAATTTCTAGGTGAGTTAAGACAAAACAAATATTCTTCTTTAGAACACACAACACTGTCTCTTAGAGTTGAGTTCTACAATTATCCCTGCAGTCCTCTGAGGACACAGCACTGTCCTGTAATACAATGCTATTAATTAAAAAATAAACAACCTGAAAGTTCTTTCTTAAAATATGCTATTTTCCATCCTAAGGACCTTGAATTATAGCTCCATTAAACCTAAGAGATTTCTGTAACCCCAGAGCATGTACTTAACTTTAGGGGGTTTATCTATTTTGTTTTAATCTTTCCTTTTCTATTATATCTCAGATGTGATGCCATTCTCATCAGGATGCCGTGGCTCAGAAAATTTCCCCACAAGAACAAGTCACTCTAATGCCCAGACAGTCCTTCATCCAACAGATATTCAGTAAAGATGTATAATGTGCCAAGCTCTGAGTCAGGGGCTGGTGATACACCATGAATGAGAGACAAAATCTCTCCCTGATGGAGCTTATACTGTAGTGGGAGGTGGCGGACAATAAGCACATAAGTCCATCAAATGCATACCTTGGTCCATGGCGATGGTTTGTGGTGATAAACAAAGCAGGAAAGGTGAAAGAACGCAAAGGAATTACAATTTTTTTAAAAGATAATCCAGATAAACATATAGACCAATGGAATAGAATTAAGAAATGAAAAATAAACCAATACATCTATGGTCATTTGATTTTCTACAAGGGTTGTTGTTGTTGCTATTTGCCATCGAGTCGGACCTGACTCATGGCAACCCCTCCTTGGGTTTCCAAGGTGGTATCACTACGAAAGTAGATTGCCCAACCTTCCTTCCAAGGGTGCTATATCTCTATTCAATGGGAAAAGAATAGTCTCTTGAATAAACGGTGCTGGAATTCTTCGTATCAAATGACAGTGAAAACCCAACATACCAGAACCTTTGGGACACAGCAACAGCAGTGCTCAGAGGAGTATTTAAAGCAGTAAATGGACACTTCAGAAAAGAAGAAAAGGCAAAAATCAATAGCTTAACCCTACAACTTAGACAAATAGAAAAGGAGCAGCAAAAGAAGTCCACAGTTGTGGTAGTTAAATTTGTATGTCAGCTTGGCTGGGCCTGGTTGAGTGGCTGGGCCTGGTTGAGTGGCTGGGCAGCTGGTGGTAGTCATTTCCCATGATGAGACTGGCAATCAACTCCATGGTGGATTCTACCACAAGCAGCTGAGTAGCTGCCTTTGGGATGTGGTCTGCTTCTTATATATAAGGAGAAACCTTGGGGATAGACTCTAGCTTATGGCACGCTTGGACCCTGCACGTAGCTGTGTTGTTATTCAGCGGCCTGCCATGCTCTGCCGACCTTGGGACTTACAATGGACTTAAGTTAATGGCCTGCCGTGTGGTTTGGTAACATCGGGACTGTGCCTTTTTACTTGTCAACCTTGGCCTTCTCAGCCTCAGCAGCCAGCAGCTGTCTGGTGAAGAAACGCCTCTGGCTCCAGTGGCCCAGGAGCAGGAGGCAGAGCTGAAACCCAAGGTTGAGGGACTTTCACTGAGCCCCTAGAGCCTGGCACTTTGAACTTAGACTTAAAGCTTCCAGATTGTAAGAATAAACTCCTGTTTGTTAAGGCCATCCCATTTGAGGTGTATTCTTGTCAGAGCGGCACTAGGTAACCAGAACAATGGTCACCAGGAGAAAGGGAATAACAAAGATCAGAACAGAAATAAATGAAATGGAAAACAATAGAAAGAACCAACAAGACTACAAGTTATTTTTTTTGAAAGGATCAATAAAACTGACAAGCCACTGGCCAAACTGGCAAAGGAAAGAAATGAGAAGATGCAAATAACCAAAATAAGAAATTATATGGGTGATGATATTACAACAGAAGCAACTGAGCTAAAAAGGATCATAACAGAGTATTGTGAAAAACTACTCCAGGAAATCTGAAAACCTACAAGAACTGGACAAATTTCTAAAAACACAGTACCAACCTAAACAAACACAAACAGAGGCACAAAACCCAGATAGACCCATTAACAAAAGAAGGAATTCTTTGGATCCAGGCTTCCTGCACTGGGAGTCACCTAGACCCAGGAGACAGATACTGTAACGCTGGAGATGACAAGTGATGGTGTTTTGGTTATTTAGTGCCCCTCTGACAGAATACCACAGGTGGATGGCTTCAACAAACAGGAGTTTATTTTCTTACAGTTCTGAAAGCTAGAAGTCTGAGTTCATAGTGCCAGCTCTAGGGGTTAGGTGACAGCCCCTCAACCCTGGGCTTCAGCTCTGCCTCCTGCTCCCGGCCCACTGAAGCTGGAGGCTTTCTTCACTCAGACAGCTGCTGGCTCCTAAGGCTGACAAACCCAAGGTCATCAAGTAAAAAAGCACAGTCCCAGTATTACCAAACCTCATGGCAAGCCACTGATTCAAGTCCATTAAGAGTCCCAAGATTGGCAGACAACATAGCAGGCTCCTGAACAGCAACTCGGCTACAAGCAAGATTCAAGTACGCCAAAAAAAAAAAAAAGCTGCAGAGACCTTTCTCAATGCTTCTTCTTATGTGCTAGAGCAGACCACATCCCTAAGGCAGCTATTCAGCTGCTCTAGCAGATTCCACCCAGGAGTTGATTACCAGTCTCATCTGGGGAATACTACATCCAGCTGCCCAGCCACTCAGAACCAGGCCCAGCCAAGTTGACATATAACCTTAACTACCACATTTCCACCAAGTTGACATATAACCTTAACTACCACATTTCCACCCCTTGTCAACTTGACACTTGTACAGATCATCAATGGGTGGCATCCATACAAATCTCCTTCACTGGGTGGCTCTAATCCCTTGCAGGGCAACCTCACCCCCTTGGCCTGGCGGGCCCCGTTCCTCTACCTCTTGGGCATGGTAGCCCTGGCCCCTCTCTCTTGGGCAGTGACTATTGCTCCATCCCACTGGCCCACATGAACAAGCAGCCCCACGCTCCAGACCAAGTTGGTGAAGGTCTAACTCTTTGAAACCTATGGTAGTTCCACCCCCAAAGGCCATGGTCCTACCCTTTGAGGCTGAGGCAGCTCTGTTTCCCATTTCTTTGGTCTCTCTGCTTCTGCCAATTAATGCCCGAGGGCACCCCACTCTGCCAGAAATCTTCCTGCCCAAAGGACACTTAGTTTTCTTGCTCTGTGGGCTGGCCAACCTGCTACTCCATCTCATGCCAGTCTCTTCTACCAATTAATGCCCAAAGGCAACCCACTCCTCCAGGAAGCTGCCTACCCAATGGCACCTGGCTTTCTCCTCCATGGGCTGGTAAGCCTGTTGCTGTTTAATGCTGGTCTCTGGGCTCTGCTACTCCCATCTCTCATGCTGGTCTCTCTGCCAGTATCTCTCTGCCAGTCTCTTGGCTCTGCTCCTGCTATCTCTCATGCCACATGCTGGGGTCTCTCTGCTGATGTCTCAGGTCAAGGATACACTCCACTCCTGTTTCCACATTTTAGGTGTCTATCAGAGCAGCACCCCACTCTCTCAGTACCATATTCTGTTCTGGTTACCTACTGCCACTCTGACAAGAATATACCACTAATGGGATGGCTTGAAGAAACAGGAGTTCATTCTCTTACAATTTGGTGGCTTTAAGTCCAAGTTCTAAGTGCCAGGCTCTAGGGGCTGGATAAAAGCCCCTCAACCTTGAGCTTCAGCTCTGCCTCCTGCTCCTGGCCCACTGAAACTGGAGGCTTTTCTTCACTCACCTGCTGATTGCTGAGGCTAACAAGCCCAAGGTTGACAAGTAATAAGGCACAGTCCCAATATTACCAAACCACACAGCAGGCCATATTCAAGTCCATTAAAAGTTCCAAGATTGGCAGAGCATGGCGGCTGCTGAACAGTGACTCAGCTACATGCAGGGTTCAAGTGTGCCATAAACAAGAGACCATTCCCCAAGGGTTCTCCTTATATACAGGAAGCAGACCACATCCCTACAGCAGTTACTCAGCTTCTCACAGTAGATTCCACCATGGAGTTGATTACCAGTCTCATGGGGAATACTACAATCAGCTGCCCAGCCACTCAACCAGGCCCAGCCAAGTTGACACACAAACTTAACTACCACACCATGTTAGTCAAAACAGCCTGGTGCTGGTACAAAGACAGACACATAGACCAATGGAACAGAATTGAGAACCCAGCAGTAAATACATCCAACTATGTACAGCTGATCTAACAAAGAGTCAAAGTCCAATCAATGGGGAAGAGATAGTCTCTTTAACAAATGGTGCTGCCAAAACTAGATATCCATTTGCAAAAAAAAAAAAAAAAACAAGATCCATACTTCACACCATACACAAAAGCTAGCTCAAAATGTATCAAAGACCTAAAAATTAAACCTAAGACTATAAAGTTCCTGGAAGACAATATAGAGACAAAACTATGGGTCCTGATTTATGTTATAAACATACTATCAAGCATAACTAAAAAAGCACAAACAATACAAGATAAACTAGATAACTGGGACTTCCTAAAAATTAAATACTTATGCTCATTAAAAGACTTTACCAAAAGTGTAAAAAGACAACCTACAGACTGGGGGGAGGGGGGCGTGGATTGCCATAGGCATATCTGACAAGGATCTGATCTCTAAAATATATAGAAAACTTCAGCACTTCAATAACAAAATCACAATCCAATCAAAAATGGGCAAAGGACATGAACAGACACGTTATCCAACAAACACAGAAAGAGATGCTCACAATCATTAGCCCTCAGAAAGATGCAAATCAAAATGACAATGAGATAGCATCTCCCACCTGTGAAAATGGCAATGATCCAAAAAACAAAAACAGCAAATTCTGGGGAGGTTGTGGGGCGATTAGAACTCTTATACGCTGCCTGTAGGATTGTAAAATGGTACAACTACTATGGAAAATGATATGGTGCTTCCTCAAAAACTAGGAATTGACATTGACCCATGTCACTTTAGCTTCGTATATTTCATTGTACATAAATTATACTTCAGTAAAATGTATATTAAAAAAAATAAGGCTAGGAATTGAAATACCAGCAATTCTACTCCTGTTGTGTTGTTGTTAGGTGCCATTGAATTGGCTCCAACTCATAGAGACCCTATGTACAACAGAACGAAACACAGCCCAGCCTCACAATCCTTGCACACCTGAGCCCATTGTTGCACTGTGTCAATTCATCTCATTGAGGGCCTTCCTCTTTCTTGTTGACCCTCCACTTTGCCAAGCATGATATCCTTCTCCAGGGAATGGTCCCTTCTGACAACATGACCAAAGTAGGTCAGACAAAGTCTGGCCATTCTCACTTTCATCCTACTCCTAGGTATATATATGTCCTAGAGAAATAAGAACAGTGACACAAATAGACATATGCACACCCATGTTCATTGCACCATTATTCATAATAGCAAGAAGATGAAAACAACCTAAGTGTTCATCAACAGATGAATGGATAAACAAAATGTGGTATACACAATGGAATAATATGCAATAATTAAGAATAGTAATGAATATGTGAAACATCATAACATGGATGACTCTGAAGGACATCATACTGAGTGAAATAAATCAATCACAAAAGGACAAAGATTGTCTGATACCACTTTATAAAAAGTCAAGAATAGGTTTACACACAGAAAGCAACATTCTTTGATGGTTCTCAAGGATGGGAGAGAGAAGAAGGGAGAATCACTTACTAAATAGTAGATACATGCTAATTCTGGTAAAGAGAAAGACAATTCACAATGTTGAGAAAGTCAGCACAACGTAACCAAGGTAAATGAAGACAACTACAGTAAATGCCATGTTATTGTTGTGTGCTGTCAAGTAGGCCCCGAATCATAGCAACCCCTCCTTGGGTTTCCGAGGCAGTATTACTATGAAAGTAGATTGCCCAACCTTCCTTCCAAGGAGTGGCTGGTGGGTTTGAACCACCAGCCTTCTGGTTAGCAGTCAAGTGCCTTAGGCACTATACTACCAGAGCTCCTAGTAAATGCTATAACATATACAATTCTGCAACAACAGTAATAATAATCAAAATTTATGAGTGGTTACATAGGTAGATATGTATGCTATATATGTGTGGGAGGGCATATGAGAGTATATGCAAGTGCATATATAGGTATAATTGTGGGCATTTGTATACATATATTTGTGTGTACTGTATATCCATATATATAATAGAGCCCATAGAGGGCACAGTTAGGGAAACTTCTTAGACTATCCAAACACCTCATGGGACTGAGTTATGGGCATAAAGGCTAAGGACCATAGTCTCAGGGAACCTCTAGGTCAGTTGTCACAATACAGTTCATAAAGATAGCATTCTACATCCTAGTTTGATAAGTATTATCTGGATTCTAAAAAGCTTGCGAGCAGCCATCTAAGATACAACTATTTGTCTCTTCCTGTCAGGAGCAAAGGACAGTGAAGGAAAGCAAAAGACTCCAAGAAGCAATTGGTCCACAGGATTAGTGGCCCACAGGAGCCACAGGGTCCTCTAGTCTGAGACCAGAACTAGATGGTGCACAGCTACCACTCCCAACAGCTGTGACCAGAGACACAATAGAAGGTGCCAGTTAGAACGGTAGAAAAATGTACAACAAAATTCAAATTCATAAAAGAAAAGACCACACTGACCTACTTAATAGAGAGTGGAAGAACTTCAGAGATTATTACCCTAAAACATCCTTTGAACCTGGAACTGAAGCCACTTCCAGAGGTCACCTTCCAGCCAAATAATAGACTGGCATATAAAATAACAATAACACCCATGAGGAATGTGCTTCTACATCTAGAGGTCCCCTGAGGCTATGGTCCTTAGCCTTTATGCCCATAACTACCATAGGAGGCCAAACAGGCAACATTTTCCCAAAAGCAAAGATGAAAAGGCAAGGAGGGGCAGGGAAACTGGAGGAATGGAAATGAGGAAGGCAGAGTGGAAACGGGGAGAGTGCTGACACATTGTGGGGATAGCAACCAATGTCATGGAATAATTTGTCTGTGACTTGTTGAATAGGAAATTAATTAGCTGTATAAACGTTCACCTAAAACACAATAAAATGTTCAAAACTAAATACATAAATGCTGCTCGGACAACTGATTTCCACATGCCAAAGATGAAGCTGGACTCATAGATACACTATAGGTTTATGTGATACAGAAGTCCAACACTTAACTCCTTGTGACACTGCCTCATAACTTGGTATCCCTTGACTTGGAGTTTAGATTTACAGGGTTCTTGTCTTCCCAGATCATTCTCTGAGTAGGCAAGAAATCAGGATTTATGTTAGTATTAATTGCACTGCAAATTTGGCACATCAAAATGATCATGTTGAACTTCAGATTAAATGTTTCTGTTTCTCTTCCAGTGGTTCAGTCAGTCTCTGGGCTTCGCTGTAAGGAATGACATGAATGGGGGCTGTCTTCAGCAGCCTCCTGGGCAATAGACTCCATCTCCCAAATCACCCAAGTAGGTCATGTGCCCCAAATGGGCTTGCTCCATCTGAGGCTCCTTGTGTTCTTCAGGGGGTCCCAAGGCAATCTTCTAGAGTCTCACCTGGGGATAAAACAATCAACAGATGCTAGTTTGGCCATGTTGATTGTTAAAATGTCAAATATTTCCATATCAATTGGTAAATAGCTCTTGCCCCGAGGCCACTGAGTATTCTCCCCTTTGCTTCACATTCCCTGGTGCCTCTCCTGGGATCCCTTACCTCCCCATAATCCAAGAAATAAAATGGTAACACCTGGTGTCACACATAGGCATGTTATGCCGGAACTTGTTACGTAACTTCGTCATTTCTGCCCCTTATATGTAGTGGTAAGACACTTGCCTGCTAACCAGACGGCTGGCGGTTCAAACCCACCAGCCACTCCTCGGAAGGAAGGTTGGGCAATCCTACTTCCGTAGTGATACTGCCTCGGAAACCCAAGGAGGGGTCGCTATGAGTCGGGGCCAACTCGACGGCACATAACAACAACAACAACATATGTGTGTGCTATTTGTGGAAAAATACAGTAGATGACCAGGTAAATAAAGATCATGGACTCCAGGCACAATCTCTTCATGACTTTCTGACCTTGAGTAAGTCACCTAACTGCTCTAACTCAATCACTGCGTTTGTAAAATGGGGAAAATAGTAGAATACATTTTAGGGTTCATGTGAGTCTTAAACGGGATAAAGTGGTAAAATTCTTTTTTAAAAAAATTTGTATTATGATGGGATATATGTAAGAAAATATTTACCATTTCAACTGTTTTTATGTGTAAAATTCAGTGACATTAATTACATTCACCATGTTGGAAATGCCATGTTGGAATGCCATGAGGAAATGCCATGTTGTGCAACCACCACCACTATCCATTTCTAATATCTTTCATGATTTTTCAAAGAAACTCATGTTCCTTAAAAAATACCTCCCTGTTTCCCCTTCCCACCTGCCTCTGGTAACCACTAAGAAACTTTGGTCTTTATGTATTTGCCTACTTCAGGGTTCATATCGGTAGAATCATACTTTTGTCCTTGTGTGCCTGACTTACTTCACTAAGCATAATGTCTTAAGGGTTCATCATTGTTGTAGCATGTATCAGGACTTCATTCCTCTTTATGGCTGAATCATATTCTATTGTATGAATATACTGTGTTTTACTTACCCAGTCATCTGTTGATGGACACTTGGAGACTGTTTTCACTTTTGCCTATTGTGAGTAATGCTGCCATGAACATGGGGATACAAGTATAAGTCCCTGCTTCCAATTTTTTTGGAATTCTAGGAGCAGAATTGCTGGGTCATATAGTAATTCGGAAGGAGCTCTGGTGGCACAGAGGTTACAGCATTCTTTGTTAACCAATAGGTTGTCATTTCAAATCCATCAGCAGAAAGATGTGGCAATCCACTTCCATACAGATTTCAGCCTTAAAACCCAATGGGGGGCAGAGAGTTCCGGCAAGATGGCGGACTAGGCAGAAGGACTGCACAGACCCTCTTCAACAAAGAAAAGGGAAACCAATTAACACAGACACAGAAGATAATTCTGGGCCCCTGAGCCTTGAAGGGAAGGATACAAAAGTGGACTAAACCTGAACTAGCAGAAGAATTTGCATGAAAATACCAAAAAAGGAGACACACGGAGCTGCAGTCTGGCAGTGGACTGAGCGACCCTGACGGCACAGACGATGTGGCTTGGAGATTCCCAAGTGGTGGCAGGACCTAAGAATTAACCCAAAAATCACCCTGTTAGCCAGGGACTGCACGGAAGACTGCACGGTGGCTGGGAAACAAATGGAGAAGGTGAAGAGAAAGGTGGGCTGAGCTGTGGACTTTTGCCGATCCGGAGGACACCGCCATTCTGTAGGTTTAAAAAGCGGCTTGACTATTTTGGATATTTAAAGATACAGCGCTCTCGCAGATTCCTGTGGTGGTAGGACTTAAGAATTAACCTAAAAATCACCCTGC
>NW_006921979.1:2807277-2808927 GCF_000298275.1 Orycteropus afer afer | reverse complement strand
ACCTGTGGTTTCCAGCCAAACAAAAGACAGGCATATGAGTTGAACATTTACCTGAGGTAGATACACTCCTTGGAGAGAACAATCATTGAGAAAGAAGGGCTGCCTATGCACAGGGAGACAGCTTAGGGGGCAGGAGTGTATGGAGGGATGGACACTGGGAAGAGGTAACTATGGAGAGGAAGTGGGAGGTGAGCTGTTGCATTGTGGTAAACTGTGGTCAATGTCATGAGACAAAGTATATGTAAACTGCTGTATGGAAAGTGAATTTGCTCTGCAAATCTTCACCCAAATCAAAATAAATAAATAAATAAAATAACTCTATGGGGCAGTTCTACTCTGTCCTATATTTAGGTTTGCTATGAGTCATTACCAACTTGACAGCAACAGGTCTGGTTTTTTTGGTTTATGGTAATTCTATGTTTAAGTTTTGAGGAAATGCCAAATTATTTTCCATAGTGCTGCACATTTTACAATTTTACTAGCAAGGAATGAAGGTTCTAATTTCTTTACATCCTTGCCAGTACTTGGTATTTTTCATTTTTCTGATAATAACCATCCTAGTAGGGGTGAAATTGTATTTCATGGGCTTGACTTGCATCTCCCTTATGACTAATGATGTGAACATGTGCTTATTGGCTGTTTGGGGAGCTCTGGTAGCGTAGTGACTAAGGCACTTGACTGCTAACCAGAAGACTGGAGGTCAAACCCACCAGCCACTCCTCAGAAGGAAGGTTGGGCAATCTATTTCCATAGTGATACTGCCTCGGAAACCCAAAGAGGGGTTGCTATGAGTCGGGTCCCACTCAACAGCACATAACAACAAGAACATTGGCTATTTGTATATATTCTTTGGGACATGTCTACTCAAGTTCTTTGCCCCTTTTTGACTGGGTTGTTTGTCTTTATGTTGGTAGGTTGTAGGAGTTCTTTATATATCCTGGCTATTAAACTCTTATCCACTCTATGGTTCCCAGAAATTCTCTCCCAATCTGTAGGTTGCCTCTTTACATTGTTAATAAAGTCCTTTGATGCACAAAAATTTTTAATTTCTATGAAATTCAATTTATCTGCCATCATTTCTAAGAGTCCACTGACAAAAGTGAAATCTAGGAACATTATTCCTATGTTTTGTTCCAAGAGTTTTATGATTTTGGGTCATACATTTAGGTCTTTGAACCATTTTGAGCGAAACTCTACTTCTTCTGAGTTAGGTGACCTTAGGTCAATTAATTCAACCTCTCTGGGCTGAAACGTCATCTCCTGAATGTAGAATAATGCTGATATCTACTCACGATCAATCAGAATTCAACAGCACACAACTTTGTACTTAATAGAGGTATTCAAATGAGATAGTATCAGGGCTTCAAACTGGTTCAAACTGATTCAATCATAACCAGTGAAGCAAAACTGGAACCAACTCACATTTTTAAAATGTGGATGATCCAGAACACTAACCAGAATGGGAAAAATTATGGATCAAAGCCCTGGAATGGAAAACTCTAAAGAGAAGCAGTGAGTCCTTTCAGGAGGCTGATGCATGGCATTGGATTATTGCTGTTGTTGTTGTTATGTGCCGTCGAGTCAGCCCCGACTCATAGCGACCCCTCCTTGGGTTTCCGAGGCAGTATCACTACGGAAGTAGGATTGCCC
>NW_006921979.1:2792196-2807177 GCF_000298275.1 Orycteropus afer afer | reverse complement strand
AGGATTGCCCAACCTTCCTTCCGAGGAGTGGCTGGTGGGTTTGAACCGCCAGCCGTCTGGTTAGCAGGCAAGTGTCTTAACCACTATGCTACCAGAGCTCCCGGATTATTGCTAGGACTGTGGAAAGTGACACGCATTCAAAGTGGCACAGTCGACCACCATCTCTGAGCCAGGCACCGTTGTTTTTAACTAAGCTTATCAAGAGATTTGATTGCTATTAACATGCACACCACCCCTGTTTTCTAAGAGAGAAGTTAAGTTTCTAGCAGTGCTTTGACCTGTAAGTTTTCCTGTTTCAGTTAGCATTCCAGTTCACCCACATTTTATAACTGCAGTTCCCTTCCAGTGTTGCTCTGTCAGACATGACTGAACTGGGATGAACTGGTTCAAAGCCCTGGATGGTATAAAAAGTCCTTAGCCTGGTGAATGGCATGCAGCCAACTCATTATTAAAAATAAATTCATGGAATCCATTTCCCAACCTAAATGTCATTTTGTGCTCAAGAACTGCCAGTGTTTTTTAGAACAGAAATCCAACCTAATTAAAAAGTCACAGCTAGAATTGAAAGTTTACCATTTGCCAGACACTGTTCACATACCTTATTTGGATCACTTTATGTATCTTCGCAACAACCCAATAATGGAGGTACTACTGTTATCCATGTTTCACAAACTCAGAAACCAACGTTTGGTGATTTGCTCTAGGTCATCAAAAAGTTAAGTAGCAAAACTAACCTTCAAACGCAGGGAGTTTGGCTTTAGGGTATACTTTTTAGCCACTATATTATACCCCCCAACTTTTAATGGAAGGAGAGATTCAACTTTTGATAGATATCAAAAAGGGGGCGAGGGGGCGGGACCTGAAACAAGAAGATTGCTAGGTTTTTGGAATGTGGTTACAACTCAGATTGCCAGCCCTTCCTAATCCTTCCTGGAGGCCAAGCAAGGCTTTGAAGCTGATTAAACTGACTCCTGCTTCATGTGCAATGTTTGATGAAAAGCACCTGATTTGAGGCATGAAGCCAGCATCTCAAGGGCCTTTTGGTCTGGAAACATCTGCGAGTAATCTAGGGTACCCAGAGCAGAAAGTTTTGTCAGCTCGCCTGTCCCGAAGCCGCTGGGAAGGCCCTCTGTCTGCTGGCCTAGCTGCGCCTCCAACTGCCCTGTGTTTAGAGAAAGGAATTCTTTCCAGTGCTGAGCTCGACAGAGGAGCGAGCCAGCTCGGTCCCAACGCGAGAGCCAATTCCATCATTTGCCTGACTTAGGGTTCATTCTCGGTAGGCTTGTAAAGGATTTATGGAACCCCGTGGTTAAGTGCTTAGCTGCTAACCAAAGGTCAGTGGTTCAAACCCACCAGCTGTTCCATGAGAGGAAGACCTGGCAATCTAGTGGTGTAAAGATTACAGCCCAGAGACCAGCACAAATGTTTAGCAAATACTAAAACAATAATGGGAGCTCTGGTAGCATAGTGGCTAAGACACTTGCCTGCTAACCAGACGGCTGGCGGTTCAAACCCACCAGCCACTCCTTGGAAGGAAGGTTGGGCAATCCTACTTCCGTAGTGATACTGCCTCGGAAACCCAAAGAGGGATCGCTATGAGTCGGGGCCGACTGGACGGCACATAACAACAACAACAAAACAATAATAGTGAAGGAAGTGATAACACAATTCAAAAACAAAACGAGCTCAGCACAGAAAATTATATGGAACAAAGAAATCAACACCATGAAAAAAAAACACATAACAAAATGACAGCAACAAATTCATACTTGTCGATAATTGACAAGGGACTTATCTCTAAAATTTACAGAAAACTCCAACACCTCAACAACAAAAAGATTAACAATTCAATTTAAAAATGGGCAGCAGACATGAATGAACACTTCACTAAAAAGGATATTCAGGTGACCAGCAAATACACAAAGAAATGCTCACGATCATCAGCCCTCAGAGAGATGCAATACAAAACGATGAGAAACCATCTCACCCCAGCACTAATGGCAAAATTCAACAAGACAGAAAATAACAAATGCTGGCGAGGATGTGGAAAGATTGGGACTCTCATCCACTGCTGGTGGGACTGTAAAATGATAAAACCACTGTGGAAAACAGTATGGCAATTCCTTAAAAAGCTGCAATTAGAAATACCATTTGACCCAGCAATCCCATTACTAGGTATACGTCCTAAAGAAGTGAGAGCGAGGACAAGAACAGATATATGCACACCCATGTTCATCACAGCGTTATTTACAACAGTAAAAAGATGGAAACGACCTACGTGCATATTAACAGAAGAATAGATAACCAAACTATGGTTCATATACACAATGCAATACTATGCAACCCTAAAGAATAATGTAGAATCTGCAAAACAGCACATAACATGGATGAACTTGGAGGACATTATGCTGAGTGAAATAAGTCAATCACAGAAGGACAAATATAGTATTAGTCCATTATTATAAAAAGTCAAGGAAAGGTTTATATATGGAAGGAAACTTTCTTTGTTGGTTACCAGGGGTAGGGGAGAGAACACTGAAAAAAAAATGCATTGACCCATGTCACTTTAGTTTTGTGTATTTCACTGCACATAAATTATATTTCAATAAAATGTATTTTTTGGGGAAATAAAAAAGGTAAGAAGCTTAAGGGAGCAGCCAGTTTATGTTAGTGGGAGAGGAACAATTGAGAAAAGAAAGGTGAGAATAATTGTACAACTTGAAGATATAATCAATGTCACTGAATTGCACAAGCAGAAATTGTTGAATTGATTTATGCCATGCTGTGTCTATCTTCAACTATAACAATAAAAATAAAATATTTAAAAACATGCAAAAAAAAAAAGATGACAGCCTAGAAAACTGTATGAGCAGTTCTACTCTGTCACGTGGGGTTGCCATGAGTCAGAAATGGCCTCCATGGCCCCTAACAAAGGGCACTCACTGTCTAGCTGAGGGACCCTACCACGAAACGGCTGCCTGACCCTGAAAGAGGGGCAGAGGACATCATCAGGTACTGCTCAAACAGCAGTGTATTGCCAACATTTCAAAGAACACCACTTAAAGCCAATAAAAAGCCATTTTTTGTTTGTTTTCTATAAGGAAACAAGTATCTACATGGGGGGTCTAATGAACTAATTCATATTTTTCTAAGTCACTATGGGAGGAGGAGGGCATAAAGATGACAGCAGACCAGATAGCCGCATGTTGTTGTTTGACACCATCTAGACTCATAGTGACCCCATGTGAAGAACAGAACTGCCCTGCATGGTTTGCTACATTGTAAACTTTCCAGAAGCAGGTCACAGGGTCTTTCTCCTGCAGAACCACTGGGTGCATTTGAACTGCCTACTGTTAGGTTAGTATCTGAGTGTGAACCATTGCACGCCAAAGCCAGGAATTGGGAAAAACAGATCCAGAGTTGGTCTAGAAGTTCACTCACTTGAGCATCCATTAGGATTCCTTGAAACAGCCCCTGTCCAACAGCTAATAATAACACTAATAATAATAATAATAATAAAGGATAATAATATCAACCATTTTCAAGCACCTCTTGTGTGCAAGATACTTTTAAAAACATTATCTTATTAACCTCACGACAAGCCATGTAGTGGTGTTATTCTGATTTTGCCGGAAAGCAAAGCGAAAAATTAACCAACTTGCCCTGGTGAACGGTAAGTTGTTACTCAAACTCAAATGTTTGTGACCCCAAAGCCCATGCATTCTCTTTCCATCCTTAAATTGGCTTCTCTAAATGTCTTGGTGGTTACACAAAAGGAATGCCAAGATAACATCTTTGCCAATTTTAACTTAGTGGCAATTGTACCTTAGAATTTAAATTAAAACAAAAACAAATACGTTTTTCTCAAGCACAGTTACCTCCCCATTTACCCAGCTCTAACACAGTGGCTGCAATGATGGACTCAAACATAGTAATGATTGTGAGAAAGGCGCAGGACTGGGCAGTGGTTCGTTCTGTTGTGCACAGGGTCACTGTGAGTCAAAACCAACTAGATGGCAACTACTAACTATGGAGCCCTGGTGGTGTGATAAGTTGGAATCCACTCAAATTAGGAATCAAGGGAACTGCAACTGGTACTGGTTGGACATCACCTCTAACTACTGGGCCTGATGCTTGAGCTGCAGCTCAGAATTCATTTCCTCACAGAAACCATTTACTTATAGCCATTAGCAAGACTGAAATCTATCATCACCATACTTCTGTTGTCCTATGGATTACGCCAGCTTCCGCGAATTGACCTGTGATAGCTCATTTACAAAAAAAAATCCTCACAGCTTGACCAATAAGCAACATCACAATAAATGAGAAAATATTTCATTTTGCTTGGATCCACAATTAACACCCATGGAAGCAGCAGTCAAGAAATCAGACGTCATACTGCACTGGGCAAATCTGCTGCATAAAGACCTGTCTTTAAAGTGTTAAGAAGCAAAGATGTCACTTCGAAAACTAAGGTGCACCTAACCCAAGCCATAGTATTTTCAATTGCTTCATATGCATGTGAAAATTGGACAATGGATAAGGAAGACAAGAGAACAGTTTATGTCTTTGAATTGTGGTGTTGGTAAAGAATACCGAAAATACCATGAAATGCTGGAAGAACGAACAAATGTCCTGGAAGAAGTGCAGCCAGAATGCTCCTTACAGGTATGAAGGGCCAGACTTCGTCTCACCTACTTTGCTCATGTGGTCAGAAGGGACCATTCCCTGAAGGATATCATGCTTGGTATAGAGGAGGGTCAGAGAAAAAGGGGAAGACACTTGACAAGATGGGCCGACACAGTAGCTGCAACGATGGGCTCAGAACAGGGATTGTGAGGATGGGGCAGGACCGGGCAGTGTTTCATTCAGTTGTGCATGGGGCCTCTGTTTTGATTACTCCGTGCTGCTCTGACAAATACCACAGGTGGATGGTGAACAAACAGTAGTTTATTCTCTTATAGTTTTGGAGGCAAGATGCCTGAGTTCAAAGTGCCAAGCTCTAGGGGCTAGATGAAAGCCCCTCAAGCTTAGGCTTCAGCTCTGCCTCTTGCTCCCAGTTCACTGGACCTAGAGGTGTCCCTTCACTCAGGCAGCTGCTGGCTGCTGAGACTAACAAGCCCAAGGTCAACACATAAAATGGCATAGTCCCAATATTACCAAACAACACAGCAAGCCACTAGTTGAAGTCCAGAGACAGCCCCCAAATCGGCAGAAAACATAGCAGGCTGCTAAATGAAGACTAGGCTACATGCAGGGTCCAAGCGTGCCAAAAGCCTGCAGAAACCCTTCTCAAAACTTCTTATGTGCTAGAAGCAGACCACATCCCTAAGGCAGCTACTCAGCTGCTTCAGTAGATTTCCCATGGAGTTGATCACCGATCTCATCATGGGGAATAAATACATCCAGCTGTCCAGCCATTCAAAACCAGGCCCAGCTAAGTTGACCTTAACTACCACAGTCGCTATAAGTCAGAATTGACTCTACGGCTCCTAACGACAACAAAAACAACCATTTATAGCATCATTCCTGTTGGAGAATGCACCACAGGATCCACTGTCTCTCTCCACAACCCACCCCCAAAGGAAACTAAATAATTTACAAGACGTTTCGTGAGCCCTTTGTAAAATTTGTATTAATTCAAAATCCCAGGTCCAAACTCAAAACTGCTTTCACATTATCAACTCTTATCAGAAAAATCTAGGAATACTAAGACTGACAAAGGAAATTTCTTAAGATATAATTAAATGAATTATTGCTACACAATTCCCCCTCCCTAGTTTATTCAACTGAAAGAAAATCTTCCCAAAGACTGAAAACAGAATTTATTCCAGTCAAGAAGTTGAAATATTAGTTGTTGTATGTACTTTATTACGGTGATACGTTTCCTTGAGCAAGGATTTGCTGACATTAGAATAGCAGAGGGTTTCTCAACCTTGGCACTATTGACATTTGGGGCTAGATAACTCCGTTGCAGGGGCTATCCTATGCATTGGAGAATGTTTAGCAGCATTCCTGGGTCCTACTCACCAGATACCAGGAGCACTCCCTCAGCTGGGACAACCAAAAATGTCTTCAGACAGTGCCAAACATTCCCTGGGGAGCAAAATCACCATCAGTTAAGAACCACTGGTGGGGGTGGGGAGAGCCAAACAAACCCTTTGCCATGGAGTCAATTCCAACTCATAGACCCCGGGTGCTACAGAGGGTTATACTGCTCCATACAGTTTTCTTGGCTATAATCTTTTTTTTTTTTCCTTCATTATTTCTGTTCTATTGTTTCATTCCCATTAACTTAAACTCCCTATCCCCAAACCTTCTCATCTATACTGTAAAATAGTTGTCCATTTGGTCTTAGGGGATGATTTTCTTTTCTTTTTTAAAGAACGTGCAGTGCGCAGGATGATACTCTTTACTTTTCAAGCTACACTGTTACTTCATTTAAAGGTGACTTCAGGGTTAGTAAGGACAGTGCAGTGCCTAAAGCCTTTGACTGCTAACCAGAAAGTTGGTGGTTCAAACACACCATGTTGGCTATAATCTTAGTGGCAGCAGATCACCAGGGCTTTCTTTTGCAGTACCCCTGGATGGGTTTGAACCACCAACCTTTAAGCTAGTAGTCAAGCACTAACTGGACCATCTCTGTACTTCTAACTGCTTACAAAGCTGGGTTAAACCTGGCAAAGCCATGGAAACACTTCAATGAAGTAAGCTGTACTGCTCTGTGTTCTGATAGCAAATCCTACCATTGTCAAGTAGGGAGCAGATGGTCACTAAGATGGCCTTTGGCTATAATCATAGGCCAGGCCTGTTGTATGAGGTATCAAGAAATGCAGCTTCAGGGAGCCTCTCTCCCATAGCTGGTTTCTAGGGACTGTGAGGCAAAATCCACTCAGGGCCCATTTTCCTGAGTTGTCTTCTTTCACTCAAAAAAAAAAAAAAGCCTACCTCTCTCACTTTAGTTCGTTTTCCACTGGTCTTCGGCCCTGTAAGACATGGAAGTCCTTTAGCATTTGTGTTTCATCTCACTGTTCACTGTTGACGCTCTCTTTTCTCAGAATAATTGCCTTAGCACAGCAGTTGCTATGAACAGCTTCTGACAGCTCAACACTGAAAAAGACTCTAACTAACCTCACAGAATATTTTGGGAGACTTCTCTGGAGTCCAGCTTTGGACACCTCCAGAGAGCAAGCTCAGCACATTTCCACAGCAGCGGGCTGGAATCTCAGGTGACACCTTCAGCTTCCACCCTGGCACTGTGCTCTGCAAAGTACAAAACTTGTGCTAGAGGTTACTAAGCAAATGTGAATTTCTGGGTTTCTCCTACCCTGCATATGCCTTGTTGAAGATTCCGAAAAAATTCTGTGAGTCTTCTTCAGAACCACTCTCCTTAACCTCATGCAGATCAATGACAGAAAAAAAAAATTCTATTTAGTTATAAATGCATATTATTAAGTCACTGGCTATTAGTTTTGAGTTTACATTATCAAACTGAGAGTAAGACAGTTGTCCCTCAGTACTCAAGGGTGACTGGTTCCAGGACCCCCAAATATTACAAAATCCATGGATGCTCAAGTCTCTTAGTAAAATGGGGTCGTATTTGCATATAACCAATGCACATCTTCCCATACACTTTAAATCATCTCTAGATTATTTATAATACCTAATATAATATGAGGAGCTCTGGTAGCATAGTGCCTAAGGCACTTGACTGCTAACCCGTAGGCTGGCGGTTCAAACCCACCAGCCACTCCTCAGAAGGAAGGTTAGGCAATCTACTTCTGTAGTGATACTGCCTCGGAAACCCAGGGAGGGGTCACTATGAGTCAGGTCCAACTCGATGGCACATAACAACAACACTATAATACAAATGCTACGTAAATAGCACTTCATGCTCCTTCTTAGCCTTTGAGGGATTGCTTTGACCATTTAATTGCTTTTCAGGAGACATTTTTTCTCAGAAACAAAGGGTTCACACAACACGAGTACCAAATGACTAAGACGCCAGATGAAAAATGCTCAAATGAAGAGTACTGGAGAGAGACCGGGGATCCGTGAAGCGGCAGCGGCCACAGCAGGGTATGCCTGCACATCACGTCGTCCGCATGGACTCAGCATAGTGCTCAGTGCGTGGCAAATTCAAGTGTTACTTCCTGGAATGTATTTTTCCAGTATTTTCCATCTGCTGTTGGTTGAATCCACGGATAGGAAAGGCAGACTGTATTTTATTCATTCATTCAGGTGATCCAGGAGGCCAGGGCATTTTGTTCATTGTTCACTGCTTAATTGTTGAATGAGTGTGAGGAGCAGGTCCTTCAGACAAGCTAGACAGCTGTGGCTTTTCTCCATTTCTCTCCCTGTTGGCAACTGTAGGCTTCAAGATAACAGACTCTCAAATGAGGCCTGATATTTGTTAACAAGGCTAAAAAGATACACTTCTGGGCTAATCACCCCCTCCTCAGGAAGTGTGGGGGCAGGATGCAGCAGTGTTAAAAAGATACAATTAGTTACTTAGGCTTGTTGTTGTTGTTAAGTGCTGTCAAGTGGCCTCACTCATAGCCACCCTATGCACAGCAGAACACTGCCCTGTCCTGTGCCAGCCTCACAATCCCTGCTATCCCTGAGCCCATCGTTGCAGCCACTGTGTCAGTCCATCTCGTTGCGGGCCTTCCCCTTCTTCACTGACCCTCCACTTTTCCAAGCATGATACCCTTCTCAAGGGAAGGGTTCATTCTGACAGCATGTCCAAAGTAGATCAGACAAAGTCTGGCCATATTTTTCAATTACCAGTAACAATTCTTTGTTTTCAACTTTTGCATTCCAGTCACCAGTGATAATCAATGCATGTTGATTACATGTTCGTCAATTTCAGACTGCAGAAGTTGGTAGAAGTTTTCAGTTTCCTCATCTTTGGCTTTGGTGGTTGGTGTGTAAATTTGAATAACAGTAGTAGTAACTGGTCTTCCTTGTATGCGTATGGGTATTATCCTATCACTGACAGTGTTGTACTTCAGGACAGATCTTGAAACACTCTTTGTGACCATGAATACCACACCATTCCTCTTTCATTTGTCATGCCTGGCACAGTAGATCATATGGTTGTCTGATTTAAAATGGCCAAAAGCAGTCCATTTCAACTCACTAATGCCTAGGATATCCATCTTTATGTGTTCCATTTCATTTTTGACAACTTCCAATTTTCCTAGATTCATGCTTTGTACATTCCACGTTCCAATTATTAATTGATGTTTGCATCTGTTTCTACTCATTTTGAGTCATGCCACATCAGCCAATGGAGGGCCCACAGCCTTACTCTACCCATATTGTTAAGGTTGTCTCTACTCTGAGGAGTCAGCTCTTCCCCAGTTACATTTTGAATGCCTTCCGACCCGATGGGCTCATCTGGCACTGTATCAGACAATGTTTCAAGGCTATTCATAAAGTTTTCCAGTAATATACCAGACAGTGTTCTATTGCTATTCATAAGCTTTTCACTTGCCAGTTGTTTAGGCAAGGGGTATAAAATAGCCGGGAGAGGAAGCTTTCTTTTTCTTCTGAGTCTCCTCGGCCATGGTGTGGGTGGGGCACACATAGCATAAGCTTACAGTCCACCTAAGTGGAACTGCCTGGATAGGGGAAGAGGAGCAGTAGGGAGGGTCCTATCTAAGCCCCTCCCCATGGCACAAAGTAGGATGTTCAAGGAGGAGTCATCATCTCTTCCCAGTGAGCTTTTGAGGGGGACTGCTCATGATGGAACTTATCTTGTTGTATATGGCCTGATTCTTATAAGTAATACAAGCTACTTTCCACGTGCTAATGTGTATTCAGGCCCTGATCAGAAACGTGATGTTTATGGAACAATTCCCATTAGTTATCAGTTCCCTTTTTCTAATGGCCTCCTAGCTATCTAGAAATCAGGTAAACCCTGTGAGCAGCACACACATTTGGAGTGTTGTCTTACAGTTATGGTGTGGCCAAGCAGGGTATGTTGACCTATGAGTTATTGCTTACCTCATTTGAGGGGCTGTTGTTAGTGCTTAGAAAACATTTAACAGGATAGGCAAGATGGCTAACCTCAGAGAGTTTAAAGTCCAACAGAGGAGCAAGACAACTAAGAAATAAATAAAGTAATCACAAATTGTGATAAGAGCTAAAAGGGAAGGAAATTGACAGTGGGAGCAGCCTAACTTAAATAGGGTGGTTAGGAACACTCTTTTTTGAGAGGATTCCCATTAAGTTAAGGCTTAAAGCTGGGGAGCTGGCCTGAAAAGATGTTAAGGGAACCATACACACACCCTAAGACCTCTGATGGTGTAGCCTAAGGCACTTGACTGCTAACCAGAAGACTGGTTGTTCAAACCCACCAGCCACTCCTTGGAAGGAAGGTTGGGCAATCTACTTCCATAGAGATATCACCTCAGAAACCCAAGGAGGGATCGCTATGAGTTGCAGTCGACTTGACAGAAGTGAGTTTGTTTCTTTTGGTTTATACACACACCCTAAATACTTGTTTGTCATTGTTAGTTGCCACGAAGTCCATATATACCCACAAATATACATATCACACATGCATGCACACATACATACACACACGTATGCACATATCACATGCATGCATATGCACATGAACACAACACACACATGCATACACACACAGACAATATACACATGTACAACTTTTGCTTTGAGGAAACATTTCAGAGATGAGGGGATAAACTTCAGCACAAAGGCATTGAGGTTTACTTCTTTTGCATTACTCCGTGAAAAGAAAAGGAAAAGGAACTCTTTTTCTCATTACAATGGTGTTTACCATAATACTGGGTGACAAAAAACACAACTCAATGTCATCAAGTCGATTCTGATTCATAGTGACCCGATAAGACAGACTAGACCACAGGTGTTCCAAGACTATAAACCTTTACAGAAGCAGACTGCCTCATCTTTCTCCCACCAAGTGGCTGGTGGATTTGAATCACTGAACTTTTGGTTAACAGCCAAATACCTTAACCACTGCACCACCAGAGCACCTCACAGGTGGATAAGTATATAAGAAAACCTTGAACTAGTGATAATCTTGGAGATAACAGGAAAAGAAAAGTCTTTATTACTGAGCTTAACCCTGGATTTACTCCCAGGTAAAAAGATTTTATGATTATGGGCTTAGAAGTATTTTTTTTTTCTTTTGGAAAATAAGACCTTTATGATTAAAATACCTCCCAGAAAAGTAACTTTATTACTGCTGATTATTTTATATCAAAACTATTCCTCTCTGCTTCTCTTTTCCCAATGAAACAATAATTTTATAATGTTATCACATTGCAAAAACTACATATCACATTATAAATACAATTGTATGCATTAAATTCAAGGATTTTATGCAAGGTACTATCTATAGCAATACTGACTAGGGGAGAATAAGTTTTAATCTGTGTTCTTTCCTATTGTGATGGTTATGTTCGTATGTCAAGTTGGCTAGGCCTGGTTGAGTGGCTGGGCAGCTGGATGTAGTATTCCTCATGATGAGACTGGTAATCAACTCCATGGTGGAAGCTACTGGGAGCAGCTGAGTAGCTGCCTTTGGGTATGTGGTCTGCTTCCTGTATATAAAGAGAAGCTTTGAGAATGGTCTTTAGCCTTTGGCATGCTTGGACCTTGCATGTAGCTGTGTCATTGCTCAACAGCCTGCTATGCTCTGCCGACCTTGGGACTTACAGTGAACTTCAGTTAATGGCCTGCCGTGTGGATTGGTAACATCGGGACTGTGCCTTTTTACTTGTCAACCTTGTGGCTTCTCAGCCTCAGCAGCCAGCAGCTGTCTGAGTGAAGAAATGCCTCTAGCTCCAATGGGCCAGAGCAGGAGGCAGGGCTGGACCCCAAGGTTGAGGGGTCTGGCCCTTTGAACTTGGACTTAAAGCCTCCAAATTTTAAGAATAAACTCCTGTTTGTTAAGGCCATCCTATTTGTGGTATGTTTCCTGTCAGAGCAGCACTAGGTAACCAGAACATCTATACTTAGTGCTTTCTTTAGTATTTTTAGTGTAATTTTATTATGTTCAAATGTCTACTTAAAACATAATTTTATTATGTTCAATGTCTACTTCACTAGCCAAATAGCATCAACTCATTATTTATACTTGCCGAGGACCTACCATGTGCCAGGCACTGAGATAGAGACAAAGAGATACATACAACAGTGGCAAGTCCCACCAGACCTCTGCCCTCTTGGAGATTATGATCCAGTGGAGGAGACAGGAAATCAACAAATATGGACAAAGACAAGAATTGACAGCACATTATAAAATTACATACCAGAGGGCTGACCCAGTCTGAGAGGTCAGGAAGTGACATATAAGTTGAGATGCCACAAACAAGTATGAGTCGGCATCAGCCGTGAAGAAAAGTGTGGAGGATGAAGGGGAGGAAGCATTCCAGGCAGAGGGGCTGCATGTGGGGGAGGTCCTGAATTGGGGGAAAGGTTGAACCAAGAGACAGTCAGTGTGACAGGAGGCCAGGGAATGAGGACAAGAGCAGCACCTGATGGGCTGGAGAGACGAGCAGGGTCCGGATCCCAGAGGGTCTTGGAAGCTGTGTTGCGGAGCCTGGGCTTCATTCTGAAGCTGCTAGAGGCAGGGTGTGACATACACTTTCACTTTAGGAAGTTCCTCTAGATCCAGGGTTTCCCTGTAAGGCAGGCTCCCTGGCTTTGTGCACTGCACACCTTACATGGCCCACAGGAGGCGCTGAGGCTGCCATGTGGGAAAGAGGCGAGATGGAGCCTGATCAAGGCACAATGGAGAGACCAGTGGAAACAGCAAGCAAGCAGTGAGCAACTTTGATTTAGTAAAAGTGAGTGCTCTTTTCCTGAAGCCTTAAGATCACAACCTTGTGTGCCATGAGCAATGGGGTGCTGTGAGTACCCCACCCTCGGGAAACTTCCCAGGAACCAGCCAGGAGCAGCCTTCTCCCTCCATCTCTTGGACTTAAACTGTTTTCTTATGCATAGTCCACCATTCCATCATTCTTTTTCAGAGACTTTTATCACCATCTCAGGTCTTGGCTCAACTGAGTTTGGACATCTTCAGGTTTCTTGGATAAATTGGTGCAGATGCCTCTGGGATCTGAGGTGAATTTCCTTCCCACAGTGGTCATGTGACATGGATTTTATATGTTCACAGACATCTGTGACCCAGAGAGGTTGCCATCCTTCAAGAAGCGGGTCCATGTGGGTCTCTGAAATGCCATCACGTCAGCTATCCCTTTGCAGGTAAAAATGTAGCTTGTCAATAGCACTGGTTGGGTCTATAACCCAATCACAGTAATGATTAATCCATAAGTGTGTTAGATTGGGTTCTCTAGAGAAACACAAAAAACCAGCAAAGTATATATATATATATTTAGAGAGAGAGAGAGAGAGAGAGAGATTTATCTTAGGTAAATGGCTCACAAGCGTATAGAAGCCAACAAGTCCAAGCCGAAAAGTCCGTCTCTGGAGGAGATGGGGCTTGCGGCCGCCTTGGCTTCCACAAGCACAGGGGAGCCGAGAGATTCAAGCTGGCATGCAGTACACTGGTTGTTGATTCCCACAAAAGATGAATCTGAGATCTCCAGGCCAAGCAGTGGGCCGCTCACTCAAGGAAGTCTGTAGTTCGCACAGCAGGGTTCCAATACCTTAAGGAAAGCCGTTCTTCCAGGTTGTCCTTGGATATCATTACAAGCAGGCCACACCCCTAGGGAAACTCCCCTTGGGCAGACTGGCCACTCAGAACATAGTCATCTGATCCCATCATGGGAACAACCACACAGAACTGGGGTCCAGCCAAGTTGACACACAGCTCCAACTATCACAATAAGCCACACTGGTTTCCAAGGGATATATTACTTTAAACCTGACATAAATGCATGAAATGTGAAGGCAGGAAGAATCCCAACGGCAAAAACCCATTAGAAAGGATTAAATTGTTTTGACTCCATAAGCCAGCCTTCCTCAGAGCCCCCAGGCTGCCCATCTGCTTAGTCAGTAAAATGTGGCTCAAAAGCATAGATGTGATAGATGTGATCTTTTATGGCACTTGAATATAAGTTTCTGGGCAATCCTGGTAGGGGAAAACCATCTATTGAGTGACAAGGAACCCATATGCATAGGCTATTCAAGATTAGCTTCACACCAGACTTCTCAGTCTCTGCCGCCACTTCCAGAAATGCCTTTAAGAGGTTGCCTATCTGATTTGGGTCTTTATTATGCAAATTTGGATAAGATTTGGAGAAAAACATGGAAAGGAGATTATATATATATATGCATAAGACAGCCAGAGAGAAAAAGAAAGGTTGCAGAAGAAGGCAAGGAGATAAGTGAGAACAGACAGCTTGCCAGGTGAGTTTGGAAGAACTCTAGTGAGGAGAGATGGAAAAGGGGCAGACGGCAGGCAGGATGGGTTGCTGGCAGCATACTGGGGGCTGGAGCCAATGTTTCTTGATTCTGTGTCTTCCATTTTGATGAAGCACATCCTCAAGTAGCTTTCTGAGAATGTATGTATGAGCCATTTTATGCTTGAAAAGTTATTATTTTATATCCTAGTTAATTGATACTTTGCCTTTGGAATTCTATGTTGAAAATTATTTTATCTTAGAATTTTAAAGACATTGCTTCATTATCTTCTAGTTTCCAGTAATGCTGTGTCAAAATCTAACGCCATTCAGATTTCTAAATCTTTGTGTGTAATATGTTGTCTTCTCTCAAAAATCTACTATTCTAGCATCCTGAAATTCTACAATGATGTGTGCTGGTGTTGCTCTTTTCATTTATTGTGTGCTAGGAAGAGATGGGCTTTTTCAATCAGGGAACTCATGTACTTCAGCTCTAAATTATTTTGTTGTACTTCTTTCATAATTCTCTCCCTTTTGTTTTGTTCATTCTTTCTTATTTGGATATTATTAGATGTTGGGCATCCTAATTTGATCTTACAGTATTCTGAATCCTCCTAT
>NW_006921979.1:2768242-2791472 GCF_000298275.1 Orycteropus afer afer | reverse complement strand
GTCCCTCTGGGTAGCTGGCTGTGACCAAACAGTGACCACAACCTTGCCCCTTGTCAGCTCTACTATATACCTGGCAATTCTGATCATTCATATAAACTTATAGGGCCATTGTCTGACAACCCTATATATGATCTTGCATACACTCCCCATTTCATGTTGTTGTTATGTGCCGTCGTGTCAGCCCCGACTCATAGCGACCCCTCCTTGGGTTTCCGAGGCAGTATCACTATGGAAGTAGGATTGCCCAACCTTCCTTCCAAGGAGTAGACATACCTAATTGTTTAGCTTGTCCACCTATCTATCCATCCATATACCCATGTTTGCCTTCACTACCCTTCTGACAACATGACCAAAATAGGTGAGACGAAGTCTGGCCATTCTTGCTTCCAAGGAGCATTTCGGGTGCACTTCCTCCAGGAGAGATCTGTTAGTTCTTTTAGCAGTCCATGGTACTTTCAGCATTCTTCACCAGCACCACAACTCAAAAGCATCAACTCTTCTTCGGTCTTCCTTATTCATTGTCCAGCTCTCACATGCATACGAGGTGACTGGAAATATCATGGCTTGTGTCAGGCGCACCTTAGTCCTCAAGGAGATATCCTTGCTCCTCAGCACTTGAAACAGTTCCTTCGCAGCTGACTTTCCCAATGCTACACGTCATCTAATGTCCTGACTGCTCCTTCCGTTGGCATCGATTGTAGAACCAAGCAACGTGAATTCTTTGACAACCTCAATCTTCTCTCCATTTATTGTGATGCTGCTCATTGGTCCAGTTGTGAGGACTTTTGTTTTCTTTCTATTGAGACGTAATCCATACTGCAGACTGTATTCTTCAACCTTCATCAGTAGGTGCCTTAAGTCATCCTCACTTTCAGCAAGCAAAGTTGTATCGTCTGCATATCTCAGGTTGTTAATGATTCTTCCTCCAATCCTGATACCACATTTTTCTTCATATAGTCCAGCTTCTCAGATTATTTGCTCAGCATATAGATTGAATAATGATAACTTCATAGCCATAGCCAAACATCCTGAGGGAACAACTTGTTGGTCCAATGGCTCAGGATCATGGTCATAGGGGGACATCAAGCTCAATTGGTATAACATACTACACAAAAACACTGTTCTACATCCTTCTTTGGGAAGTAGCAAGGGGGGTCTTAAAAGCTTGCAAGCAGCCATGTAAGATACAATTGGTCTCTTCTCATCCAGAGCAAAGAAGAATGAAGAAAACAAAAGACTCTTGGAAACAATCAGTTCAAGGGACTAGTAGACGATGTGAACCTCAGCCTACATGATCCTGACACCAGAACTAGAAGATGCCCAGCTACCACTGCCAATCACTTGAAAAGGGACCAAAATAGGAGATCCTGGATAAAGTAGCCAAAAAATGTAGAAAAAAACTCAAAATTATAAAAAAGACCAGGCTTACTGGTCAGATAGAGACTGGTGAAAGTCCCAAGACTATGCCCTCTAGTTATCCTTTGGGCTTGGAATTGAACTCACTACCATGGCTTCTAGCCAAACAATAAATAGGCTTATAAGGTAAATATTTACACCAGGTAGATACACTCCTTAGAACAATCAATCATTGGAGACCAGAAGGGCAGTATTTGCACAGGGAGATAGCTCAGAGGGTAGGAATGCATAGGAAAGAAGGACACAAGGTAAAGGTAACCACAAGGAGGAAGTGGGAAGAAAGCTGATACATTATGGGAACTGCAACCAATGTCATGAAACAAAATGTGTATGAACTGTTGTGTGGAAAATGAATTTGCTCTGTAAACTTTCACCCAAATCACAATAAAATAAATAGATAAAGTAAAAAAAGAGAGAGAGGAGAGGAGAGAGTGAGGAGAGAAAGAGCAAGCCTTGTAGGAATATTCATTTATATATTGTAGGCAGGCCACACCCCCAAGGAAACCCCCCTTTCCACTGATTGGCTTAAGTCATTCTAGGCAATGGGCCCAGCACTTGGCTGGTAATGACATCACATCACATCAGATCATGGAGGTTATTACATGACAGTACATTATGGAAGAGCAATCAGTCCATTGTCTGCCACCACTGAGAATCATAGGCTAGCCAAGTTGATACATTAACCACTACTGTATGCCTATAGTTAAAAAAGAAAAAAATCAAGTAGTATAAAAGAGTGTTAAAGGAAAAGCAGCATTCCTAAAACTTCAGACAAATTTCCCAAAGATAATTACTGTTCTTTCTTACTGATATTTTTTGAACATACAAGCACATGTATGTATTTTTTTTCATGGATGGGGTCATATAAAATGGTTTTAAACTTGCTTTTTTTCCCCTACTTTTATATCCTGAGTATCTTTCCATATTAGTATAAGTAGATTTACTTACTTCTTTTTAACAGACAGCTACTCTATTTGTTAATATAACACGTGAACCTCAAAATCTCAATAGCTTAAATAATTGTAGTGTGTTTGTTTTCTCATTTACCTAAATCCAATTGGTAACAGAGAATGAGATAGATAGAGTGCATACAAGTGTGTGTGAGTGTGTGTTGGAAGGGTTCTGTTCCTGGCACTTTTTCAGGGATCCAGATTAACTGAAGTCTTGCCAATTTCAACATGTGGCTTCCCCACAGTTCACTTCTAAGGTCACCTAAAGTGTCATATCCAGCCAACAGACAGGGAAGGAGAGTGTGGAGAAGGGTGAGAGGTTTGTTTGTTTTAAATGAGCCAGGCCTAGAAGTGACATGTATCACTCTGCCAACATTCCAGAGGCCAGAACTTAATCAAAGACACCTCCAGCCCCACCCCCAAACAAGGCTAGTAAGTGTCCTGGGTAGACAGACAACTAACTGTTTCCCGGCTACCACTTGACACCATGGAAGAGAAGTACAAATCTTGGAAGGTGGTTAACCCTGCCTGACACAGATGTGCTGAGGAGTACATCCTAATTTATTTAAGCAGTAAAAGGTTAGCTTTCTACCTCTCTTTCTTCTGCTCTCCTATTTGTCTTTTGTCAAAGGCAAATTTTTTGAAGTATAGAAAGATATTACTTAGTAAGAAGAACAAAGCAACAAGAAAACAGGCACCCGTAGCCACTGCTCAACTAAACTCACTGCCATCAAATCGGATCCGACTCATAATGACCCCTCCTTGGGTTTCCAAGGTGGTATCACTACGGAAGTAGATTGCCCAATCTTCCTTCCAGGAAGTGGGTGGTGGGTTTGAACCGCCAGCCTTCTGCTTAGCAGTCAAATACCTTAGGCACTAAGCCACCAGAGCTCCCATGTAGCTACTGCTGGTGGGTGTTATATACTGGTTCAGATTGGTGGGGATGGGCAAGTGGCAATATCAATGAAAAGCCTTTCACGAATGCATACTTTTGACCCAGTAACATTTCTAAGAACATTTCCTAAAGGAATTAGTGGATAACTGCTCACTTCTGTATGTACAAGGATGTTTCTAATAGTGACAAATTCTAAACAATCTAGAGACACATCCATATAATGGACTACCGTACAGGAATACAATGCAATACTATGTGAGTAGATACTTGCTAACATAAACATATGCCCATGACATGTTTTGTGAAAAAATTAGCCTCTCAAACAGCATGAATTTTCTGAAAATCTTAAACAAATGGACCCTTTGTAGCAAAATGTTCACAGTATGTATCTTTGGGTGATAGGACCTGGGGTATTTTTCACTTTTTTATACTTTTATATAACATCTCAATATTTTATCATCAGAAAAAGCAGTGAAGCTATTTTCAGCTTGAAATGAAAATTTGTAGATAAAGGGGATTGGGCCTTATGTTGTTTAAGGCAAGTATCTGAAACACCCCTGGCCTCCCTGCCCCTGCCTGTCTGTTGGGGCTGTCATCTGACACTCAAGTTGCTATCAGGAGCACTTTTCTCTGTTGAGATGACTGGCTGTTGTCACGCAAACCACAGGTTATAATGGGATGGTAGGACAGGCCTCCAATCAGTCCAAGCCAGTCCCAGTCAGTTGGCTGTGCTCCCCAAACCTTGGGCCTCCACATGGGGAACATCATCAAGGCCCTTGTGGCCTTCATTCCTGCTGACCGCTGCCAGAACTACGTGGTTGGTGACCTCAGAGAGATGCCTCTGGACAAGATGGTGGATCTGAGTGGGAACCAGCTGCGCCGCTTTCCTGGACACGTCTGCTCCTTCAGGGAGCTGGTTAAGCTCTACCTGAGTGACAACCACCTCAACAGCCTGCCTTCAGAGCTGGGGCAGCTGCAGAACCTGCAGATCCTGGCCTTGGATTTCAACAACTTCAAGACTTTGCCCCAGGTGGTGTGTACCTTGAAGCAACTCTGTATCCTCTACCTGGGTAACAACAAACTCGGCGACCTCCCCAGTGAGCTGAGCCTGCTTCAGAATCTCCGGACCCTATGGATCGAGGCCAACTGTCTCACCCAGCTGCCAGATGTGGTCTGTGAGCTGAGCCTCCTCAAAACTCTGCACGCTGGCTCCAATGCTCTGCGTTTGCTGCCCGGCCAGCTACAGCACCTCCAGGAGCTGAGGACCATCTGGCTCCCAGGCAACCTGCTGACTGACTTTCCCCCTGTGCTGCTTCACATGCCCTTCCTGGAGGTGATTGATGTGGACCGCAACAGCATCCGTTATTTCCCCAGCCTGGCCCACATGTCAAGTCTGAAGCTGGTCATCTACGACCACAATCCTTGCAGAAACGCACCCAAGGTGGCCAAGGGTGTGCGCCGCGTGGGAAGGTGGGCAGAGGAGACACCAGAGCCTGACCCCAGAAAAGCCAGGCGCTATGCACTAACAAGGGAGGAAATCGAGGAGCCACAGCCACCTGCCTTGCCGCCTCCACTTCCTCCTACCAACTCCTGAGGTGCTTCAGTTCTAGGTTAATTCCTAAGACCCAACTACAGCAACTTCTGGAGATCTCTCTATCAGAGTGGAAAGATTGCTCTCAGCCATTTGGGATGAATGTCAGGGAGCTGATGGAAAGCCAGATTAAATGCTGTGAATCACACTGAGAACAACTGTCTGGCCAACAAAATCTCTCAAAGGGAAGTTGTGTGCTGTTGGCAGCATGACCATCCGGAGTGATCATTACTTCTTTGTAAGAAACTCAGCCTCTCCAAACAGCTATTTTAAAACATTGAAGATGGTGGTCTGGGGCATTTTGGCCTCTTCCAGTCCCAAGTGAGTGTTGAGCTCCTCAAATAAGGTACTTGTTATAGAACTCATCTAAAAGTTCAGGTAGCCTATCTCCAACCCTTTGCAGGATATATTTGCTTTTATAACCATAAATAGTTTTAAAGTATAATAAGCTTTCTGTCATCACAAAGGTTCACAATGATGCATCTTGTCCAGCAGTTTCTGACCTGCTGAGAAGATTCCTGGTAGAGAATGTTCCTTGGCTGAGTCCAGCTGCCATTTTACACCTGATAGTGGTTTATGCTGATTTAATTAATTTTCCCTAAAATGTCTGACCCAAGGTCTGCTGCCAACTGTTTACTGTCACTGAAATGTAGACCCTCTTTGGCAGTGCTGTCTCCTTAAAGTTAAGCCTTGTTGTGATTCCTGGCTGCCTCCCCAGAGCAATCCTGTTTATTCCTATTAACAAACCAGAGCTGAACTGAATCCCCTTCCATGGAGGCAAAGCACATTTCCAGAATCGTTATTAGGTTAAAGGGACTAGGTGAGGCATCTATTCACTTGAAACAAGTATTTGGAAATCTAAATTGCAGGCTGTAGTGCGTAACGGCAGTTTCTGCCTCTTCAGCCTCAGTGTCTCTACCTTTGTTCTGATTTTGTTTTCATTTTTTTTGTGACTAGGTCTTTGATGGTCAGTGAATAAACCTCAGTATTTAGCCACTGTTTTTGGAAGTACATACATTTTGACTTTTTCTTCTCCCCTCGGAAATGTTAGCTTTAAAGAACTTGCTGTCAGTGAGTGAGGTAATAGCAGTCTTGCATGCGCTTGACTCTTCAGCAAACAAGGTCACAATGTTATCTTAACATACTAGATAGGACCTATTAAAATATACTTTTGGCATTACAGTATCTTCACTTAGCAGTTTGGTTCTAAAATGCTGTTACACAGCACACTGTTTTCATGCATATTTTCCTACCACAAATATTTCTTGCTAGGGGAAGATAATTACATTGCATAATCTCCAACCACCATTTCCCAACCTGTACAGCACCTGCAATCCCTTCATTAGACTTTAAATGTAAGATTTGAATCTGTAAGTTAAAACATTTGGATATTTAACTCCTTTAGTAACAAGTCCAAATCTCTATTAGACTGCTAGGACTTACAGTCTATTTTCTCATGTCTACTGATTGAAACCTAACTACATTCAGCTAATACTAGAAATCTTTTGCCAATAAATCCTGCCCTCTGAGTTCTATTTGCTGCAGTGTATGGAGGAGCCCTGGTGGCAAAGTGGGTTAAGTGCTTGGATGCTAACCAAAAAGTCTGTGGACGGAACCCACCAGCTGCTCCACAGGAGAAAGATGAGGCAGTCTGCTTCTCTAAGGATTGTTGTTAGGTTGTTATTAGGTGCCAACCCAATAATGTACAACAGAACGAAGACTACAGCCTGGAAACCCTGTGGGGCAGGTCTGCTCTGTCCTATAGGGTAAGAGCTGGGATTGACTCAACAGCAATGTGTTTTTTGGTTTATAGAGGCTTTCTTTTGACCCTGTCTCCCCCCTTCCCAAGATTAATGTACCCACCTCTTCCAATGTAGCTGTAAGCTATAGCCATAAAACAAGAGTGAAACTAGTTAACCCAAATATAGCTCTCACTTAACGCACTAACTGGTCTGAATTAAATGTCATATTAAAAACATTTTGGCCCATAGTCAAATAAGCCAATTTCTTCTGAAACAATCAACACACAACAAATGAACAACTTGCAAACAGTATGGTTACATTTTCACTGCTGATTTTGCTTTCCTAAAATATTTTCACTATAGGTTTTCAATAAATTTTATGAAAAAGTCTATGAACTCTGTGCAATAATCCTTCTGAAGTTTTCTGGAAATACTGACATAATTAGAAAAGAAAAATAAAGGTTAAATGTTGAAGCACTAAATATAACTATTTTACCTATGATTTTAAAAGTCTTGAAACCCAAAGTGCTAATTCATCAAAGGAAAATCTCTTCCAGAAGTTTGACTTTAGCTTCTGTAATTTTTTTTATTTTTTAATTTTGAGCTAATACACAATACTCTGGTTTGTAATTTCACACTTAAAAATTAGGCTTGTGCTCTAGCAATCAGTGGGGCTCAAGCAATACTTTATCTAAAAGCACACATTGTACACACAATAACTGGCTAAAAGTTCAGCAGAGTGCAGACCCCAGTTTTGCCACCTACCAGGCAGTTAGGGAGGAGTCCCTGCGTGGCGCAAACGGTTAAGCGTTCCATTACTAGCCAAAAGGTTGGCAGTTCAAATCCACTCAGAGGCACTTCAGAAGACAGGCTTCTGATAGTAGTCTTCAAAATCCTACCTAACAGTTCTACTCTGAACATATACGGTTGCCATGAGTTGGAGTCAACGCCACAGCAACAATTACCTCCACTTTCTCATCAGTAAAATGGTAATAGTTCCTGATGGGGCTCACTGCAAGGACTAAACGCATTACTACACTTAAAGTACATAGAAAAGTGCCTGCCATGTTAACAAATAATTTTTATGTAACATATTCTTAAGTATACCATGATACATACTACGTACAATTACCCTAAAACATAACATAAATGGCAATACAACAAATATGCTTTTCCTTTCTGTAAATTAGTTTTCCAACATTACCTATATTCTCAAGCACAATATACTTGCAATATGATTAGATACTTCTGGCTTGCCTAAATAGGAAAAACACACAGCCATGATTTTAATTGCTAAATGAGTATACTTTGTCTCATCACCATTATTCTGTAACTCTCCAAATCAAAACTACTTGTGAATGTAAAGCTATTCCATGGCACTTATCCCATATGGGAACTCTGGCGGCATAGTGCCTAAGGCATTTGACTGCTAACCAGAAGGCTGGCAGTTCACACCCACCAGATACTCCTCCTCGGGAAGACGACTGGGCATCTACTTCCATACTGATTCTGCCTTGGAAACCCAAGGAGAGGTCGTTATGAGTCGGGACCAACTCAACAGCAGTGAGTATTTTTAGAATTATCCCATATATTTCATGAAAGACATGTGACTGAAGACATGGCTTTGTCTGTTAGATACTTTACTCTGTACCAATGTAAAAACCCACTTTTATAATCTCTACCACAGACAATAGTAATGCCATTAAAAAAAAAAAAAAAAGCTTAATTTACGTATTTCTTCCCTCTGGACTATGCTCTTCTGAAAAAGAGAGGAAACAGATAGCATTCATCTTTGCCTCCCCACTGCCCAGTGCAGTTCCACCATGTCATCGAATGCTGGGGATTAACCATGCGCCCAGGCTGACACTTTGGGAGCACTGCTCCAGGTCACGTGCTATCATCAGCATCTTGTGTTAATTCACATCATCTTTCCAACCACTTTGAAATAGGCATCATGTACCATGCAGAATTTTAAATGAACAATTTTAAATCAAGTTTGATGTTATTCTTCCTATTAGGAATCTGAAAGCTCTACAGTTCTGATTTTTTAAAAAAGGTTAAGTCCTCTTCACTTCTACCAATATTCTAATCCACACCTAGTAGGGGAGAAGACAAAGCAGACTTCAGAAAAGGGTTTTGACTTTGTCAGAATCCTGGTAAGAAACTGCAATCACCCCATATGGTTTGCATGGAGAGGCTTTAACAAAGGGACGATTCAGAGCAATAGGCAGGATTGAGAGGATAAACCATCAGGGTAATACAGGTCGGCCCTCAGACTTCCAACGCATTCGCGTTACAACTAACCACATTGAGATCTGCTTTCTTGTTCTTTTGTACTTTTATCGTTAGCAAGACGTACTACATACAGTATTGCAGTGCGTAATTTGCTGATGTTATCATTCTCAGATGTTCACTCATAGAAGTTCAATTTATATATAGCAGGCTATGGCATGGTCTACAGTAAAGTAGGTATTAGGAGTCATAACAGAAAGTTGGGGGATGTTCAACTCTTAACAACGTACAACTGAACTGCGCACAAGCCCAACAGCCATTACGACACTGACTTCATTGTAGACCAGGCCTGCAGCATAATGTTATTCAGCATTTTGTACCATAAGAATCATCAGCTGTCTGAAGCAACTGTTCAAGTTTCTCTAACTGTAACACCTGCACTGCCTATATCCCCCAACAGTATGTCTAGCAAATGCTATGCCACCGAAAAGTTCTAATCCAAAACCAGTGAGGAAGGTTCTAGACATGGATATAAAGATTAAGATCATTAAGGCCTAAGAAAGGCAGCAAAATAGCATGAAGCATGTGAGGAAGGACTGTCTCATTTCACTGTTTTGACAACCATTAATAGGATTTTGGAGGTAGTTAAAGGAGGACTGTCCTAAGATCAGCAACTTTAACAAAGACAAGGCAAGGGCCAATCCACAATTGATTTTGAAAAACCTGAAGGAACAGTAAGACTATTTCAAGTATTTTAATGCCAGCAAAGGCTGTCTCACTTCAAATACAGATCTGGTTTATGTAATGTGCATTAACTATAGGAACGGAAGCGCCAACATTAAAACTACAGGAAAGTTCAGGGATGAGCTGGACAAGAGGGAAGAGGAAGGAACAAAACTGTCAAAAAATTTCAGTGAAAGGATTAGTTGGAGTTTTCGTAACTGAATCAGGGGCTTTAGTTGCTTGAAAACATGGACACTGATCACTTTGCTAAAGTTGATAGGCAGATTCAGGAAGCAGTGAGATGTTACTGCAAAATATATGAAGAAAAAAAATCATACAAACAACTCTCACTAGTCTTCTGCCTAGAAACATCACCCCCACTTGCAGGGATAATTCAGATGATCCACAACCTTCCATAAGTGGAGTTATTACAACAACTGACAAAATGCTAATGTCCAACTCTCCTTCATCATCAGAGTAAACTTTATGATTTATGTTCTTTCAAATATGTGTTTTTAAGCTCATATGAAACGTTTCTCGCCCCCAAACAAAACAAAGATCAGACTTAAGATACTGATAACAAAAGGCAATAATGAAAAGGAAAAAGGAAAAAAATGAGGTATTCAACGTATGTTAGGACTTATGACAGAGTCCTTGGAACAGAACTCTAAAAGTCGGGGACTACCTGTAGTGAGGCTCCCAGACACTAGCAAAAGAAGCTGTTACCACTCCTAAGGCCCAATGAATAGAGAAGCAGGGCTTTGAATTGGTTCAACCCCCTACTGAGAATTTTTATTTCTACCCCCCAAAACCCAACTGCCATCCAGTCCATTCTAACTCATGGCAACCCCAAGGGACAGGGAACTGCCCCATAGGTTTCCAAGGCTGTAAATTTTTAAGAAAGCAGACTGCCTCATCTTTCTCCCATGGAGCAGCTGGTGGGTCCGAGCCTCTGACTGTTGGGTTAGCAGCCAAGTGCCTTAACCACTGTGTCACCCCAGACACACTGAATCAGAATCTACATTTTAACAAGATTCAGTGTATCTGGGGTGGTAATGCAAGTTCCCACCAAGGAGTCCAATCTAGAAGAAACTGGTTTGAAGCCCTAGGGAAAAGAGATGTTACTGAAAACCAGTAAGAGCTGAGAGCCATGAAAGAGCCACTGCCCAGTGAAAGCTGTGGCAAGCCTTGCAAAGATGCAGCCAATACCAGAGACAAAGATGAAATGTAGAAAACACAGATTTCCTTTTCCCTTATCCTGCCAATGCCTCCTGAGATAAGCTCAACAGGAAAGCAGCCCACAGGGAGTAGAGTTAGCAGAGAAAGCCTCCAGGGCCTCAGAGCAGTCATAAAAGGGATCTTGGGTTGGAGAGAAAAAATAACACCTATTATCCTTCTTCAAAGAAACACTGAAAGGTAACAGCATAGATTTACAATTCCTAAGCACTTAGACCATTTCCTACACAGTACAGTAACACACACTACCATACGAAACTGTTTTCATGTCACAAAATTCTTTATAATTAGAGTTAAGGGAAAAACCCACTGCTTCCGTATATTTCTGAGTCAAATAAAATATTCCATTCTATAAATGTTAGAAAGAATAGGTTGTAATTGTAGCTGATACAATTTTTTAGTTTGCAAACTTGAGATTTTCTAGACGTAAAGTAACAAAATCTATGAATTCAAGGGCATAAAGAGGCATGGGTTTATTTTTGGGCCTAACAATCTCCAACATTTCTACCTCTTTTTACAAAGACTGCTAATTTTAACAATTACTGTTTATCCTTTTTACAACCTTTGGAGAAAATGTGCCAATGTATACTTTTAGATTAAGATCCAACTTCAGGCTATCTGGTTCCCCGGGAAAGGGAGAGATCCACCCCCCAAACCTTTGCATGTTTTTTGTCATGACAGGCTCACCTGTCCTACTTTCCTGAGTTGTAGGAATCACAACTGATGTATGTGTGATAAAGTATTTAAAAATAGAAAAAGAATTACACAACGGGTAGTAATGCTGTTACTAAAAGTAAAAAACTACCAATATAATTCCCTCTGATTATCTATAAAACTACTAAGAAAGAAACTTTTACACCAAAAGAAAAAAAAAAAAACTAAACACACTGCCATCGATCCAACTCATAGCAACCCCTCCTTTGGGTTTCTGAGGCGGTATCACCACTGAAGTAGATTGCCCAACGTTCCTTCCAAGTGGCTGGCGGGTTTGAACCACCAGCCTTCTGGTTACCAGTCAAATGCCTAAGCCACTACACCACCAGAACTCCCACATTTTTACACAAAAACCATTTTTCGAAAATCCTTTTGCATGTTTATGAGTGAAACGCCTCTTCATGATGCTAGCACACATATACCCAATAAAAACGCCTAACTTTTTGGGCTTCATCTTATGTATCATGCATTCTGCTATATACGCATGTATTAATAACCCACAAATCTAAATTCTCCTTTAAACCACCAAACTTGAGTATACGCTTATGTCCATTCTCATTCTGACACCCATTTATCAAAAATGAAAAACAAAAAAATCAACACAATACTTATGTCTAACTACATCCTTCTTCAAGAGAGTAAGACTGCCCAAAAACAAAGTTTAGAAGGCAGGAAAGAGCAGGAGAGGAGGATGAATGGGAAGTGGGAGACTAGGGAGGAAGCAGAAAGAGTATGGTTATATTATAGAAATTATAACCAATGTCACAAAACAATAAATCGTTGAATGGAAAACTAATACACTCTGTAAAGTATGACCAAAACCACAAGTTTAAAAAAATATTGCCCTGTAAAGCATTACAAGTGCTTCAAGCATCTTTTAACAGTCAGCATTTAAAATACGACTTTTTCAGATTTTCTACTTCCAAGTTACAGAAACCAATATACTGCTTTCCAATGGTAAGAGACAGTACTTAAATTACAAAAAACTAAACCAGGAGTTTATGGTACTTTCATTATGTAACATTAAACAGGCAGTAAAAGTTATGTGTGACTAAGCGTTTTTATGGCCCAGCAGTGGATATGTTTATCATGTTTGGTTTGGGCTTATATTAATCAAAAAATTATTTCATAAATATATAAAGTCAATCATTAGTTAAACTGGAACAACTCTACTGAATATACATTCATTTATTCCTATTAATCAGGGTTAAAATGATACAACAAATCAGAAAGAGAGACAGTAACTATTCAAGTTTTTATTTCCAATGCACAGTGTAAGAAATGAACTTTTAAATCAACTAAATTTTATGGAAAATGAAAAGACAAATAAATTAGACCCATGTTAAAACAGAAGGTCAGCAAAATGTTCAAACTTAAGGATTTAACAGCCAGAGAGCAACTTCGATTTCAGAGTCCTCTTTAAGAGGTTGAATTCTTCCAACTTTACTATGAACTGGTCCAGAGCTCGGCAGCATATGGGAATACTTATTAACAGGGGTGGTGATCAGGGACACGTTTCCTATAAGGATTAGAAAGTACACATTTAAGGAAAAAGGCAATAATGAAAAACTAAAAGCATGATTTTAACTAAAGTTTTATATTAAATACAACCACAGCTAAAATTCTAACTTTATTAAAACCATTATAATCCAATTTTTATTACAAAAGTGTTTCTACTTCATGACTGACATCCTTCAAGTCTGATTTTATTAGTAAGTGGGTATTACAAAATCTGTGGAATGTGAAGCCATCTTTATTATTTAGCAATTCTCAATTTTTCATACAAACCACCACCTACTTAACAAAACAATAAATCATTGAATGTTGTTGTTGTTGTTGTTATGTGCCGTCGAGTCAGCCCCGACTCATAGCGACCCCTCCTTGGGTTTTCCAAGGCAGTATCACTATGGAAGTAGGATTGCCCAACCTTCCTTAAATCGTTGAACGGAAGAGGTATACTCCGGAAAAAGTTAATTCATGCTTCAATTGATCAATGTGCTGGGAAATTTTATAAATTAGCCAAGGACAGAAACTGTGAAATGGCATGGTCTAAATGAAATCTAGATTTTCACAGTAGTAATCTCTGGATTATTACTCAAGACAAACAGAACAGTAAGAGAAGGGACAAGTATAAAAAACATAGTCAAAGCTCACAGCATACTGCAATAATATGAAGAGACAATCTGGTTGGAACCCCAGTAGTTTGGGGGGCGGAGTTGCTAGCATATGACTAAAGGATGCTAACTATCATCAATATAGAAAAAGTTACCAAGCAGCTGTACCATGGCACTAATCTGAAAAATAAGTCCACTGGAAGTTAGTAAGGATTATGAAAAATACTTCCACAGCCTAGTCCCAGTTATAGGGAGCTCTGGTAGTATAGTGCCTAAGGCACTTGACTGCAACCAGAAGGCTGGTGGTTCAACCCCCCCCGCCACTCCTTGGAAGGAAGGTTGGGCAATCTACTTCCGCAGTGATACCACCTCGGAAACCCAAGGAGGGGTCGCTATGAGTTGGGTCCAACTCGACGGCAAATAACAAGTCCCAGTTATAGGGAAGGCTAGGATTAATAAAATTATTCATGTTTCTTTACTGCAAACTACTTAGAATTTCTGGTATTTATTTTACAGACACTTAAATCTCTTAAGATAGTGATATTAGACCAAATAAGGTATTTCAATTTTATAAGTGTATTCCAAATATAATTGAGAATGCTGAGCTATTGTGAAGATTTCTGAGAGGAGCTGTGTCTGTCTATATGACCCGTGCAAGCCAGAAATCCTTAGTTCTAGAATTCAGTTTCTGTTTGGATCATTCAGCTTAAAGACAACAGAAAGAATAATGGCATTTTTCTATCTTTGATTACACTGCTTCAAAGAAAACAGTACATTTCTCTCCTTTCCCTCACCAAATTTTCATTTCAAAGTATGAAATACTTTCTATTCTATCCATCCTTCCAATACTAGCAACATACAATCTCTATAGATTTTCCAACATGGACCTCTCTGCACACCACCACAGAGATTTAATTAAATACCACATTCCATTTTTATCTGCATACAAATCAATGTTTCCTACTCTTTCCTTCCTCCAGTAGTTAGTAGCCAGATAGCTGCCATTCAAGAAAAAAGGCAATGCATTAAGTGTGAAAGCGTTCTGCACAAAGAATTCTTCATAGCTTAGTTCACTGAAAGATGCAATTTCCTAATTAGGTTTCCACTTCCCTCCTGTTACAGATTAATTCTCTGTGCTCCTAATCCAAAAATCAACTCCTCCATCATTTCTTCTCTTGATATCCCATGCCATCCCAGTTAATTAAGGATATTGCTCCTTCTGCTTCAATATTCTTTTTCTACTTTATCATTCCTATTTAAACAGACTTGAGTTTTCACAGTAAGACTCACACCCCCCTCTAGCTACTATCCCATTCTCTGTTCCCATTCACAACAAACTCCTGGAAAGAGCTCTCTCTATGCATTTTCTCCAATTCTTCCTTTCTGGATCTCTACTGAACCTATTTCAGTCAGGCTTTCGCCACCTCCTACCTCAGTAAAACAGCTTGTTGAGATAACTAATGGCCAGTGGGAGCTCTGGTAGCGTAGTGCCTAAGGCACTTGACTACTAACAAGAAGGCTGACAGTTCAAACCCCCCAAGCCACTCCTTGGAAGGAAGGTTGGGCAATCTACTTCCCAGTAGTGATAGTGCCTCAGAAACCCAAGGAGGGGTCGCTATGAGTCGGGTCCAACTCGACAGCACATAACAACAACAATGGCCTGTATGACACAAAATACAATTTTTAAGGTCAATTTTCAATCCTTATTTTGTTCTCATCACACCCTGACAGTTGATCACATCTCCTCTCTTTAAAGACTATTTTCATTTGGCTTCCAGGACACATAGTCCCTTGTTTTCCTGCCATTCTCCATGGCTTTCTTTTCTTTTTCCTTTTTAAAAATATTATGGAACATCTCCAATATGCATAAAAGCAAAGCAATTTTGTAACGAAACCTCATGCTCCTATCCCAGAGTTTTAACAACTATTCAAAACTGTACATTCCTTCTTAGTCTCCTTTGCTGGTATGTTGTTGTTGTTGTTATGTGCCGTCGAGTCGGACCTGACTCATAGCGACCCCTCCTTGGGTTTCCGAGGCAGTATCACTACGGAAGTAGATTGCCCCATCTTCCTTCCGAGGAGTGGCTGGTGGGTTTGAACCACCAGCCTTCTGGTTAGCAATCAGGTGCCTTAGCCACTATGCTACCAGAGCTCCAAAATTACGCAATAATTACTCAAAAAATGACCTCTAGCCAGTCATTATGACCCTCATAAAATGACAGCGTGCAATCATGCAAATAAGGTGCTTATGGCCCACCAAGGGGACTAGACAACCTGCTAATAATAATGCAAATAAGGTGCAAAGAGCCCCTGCAGGGGTGAGACTATGCAGGTAAGGTATATGGAACCCTCATGAAAGGATTGGTCGGTTTTGCTATCTAAGTTTAAAATGAGCCAATTTCAGGGGCTGGAGAGGGTACCCCACTACCACCAAGTAGAGCACATCCTCTGGATCCAGGGTGCCTAGGCTGAGAACCTCCTAGACCCAAGATACAGAGCTGTAATGCCAAAGGCGGCACGAAACACTGAGAAACAGCAGCAGCAGAAGTAGGAGATCAGCATGAGATGATCTGCTGGAATTACCAGACCACACTGAGCTAGCTACAGTAGGTGTGCTGACAGTCACAGAGCAAGAGCCTTAGGGCAGAAAGCCTACTGGCAGAGGAGTGGGATGCCTCCAGGAGCTAAAAGACCTTTGTAATACTTGCCCAAACAGGGCAGAGGCCAGGCCAAGGATCAAGAGGAGCCTGTTCTGAGGGGAACAATAGGAGTCCTACACAGTTGAGAGCTGTTCCACACTGAAGAAAGGAGACTTTGCCTACATGCTTCCTGCTACTACTGATCCTGAGTTGTAACCTGTTACTTCCCTAACAAACCCCATTAACTACTGAGTATGGTCTGAGAGTTGTGTGTGGCCAATGCAACAAATTATCAAACCCAGCAGAGAAGTAAAGACTACCTCAGGAGGGCTGACTGGTGTCAGAACTGGTAAAAAGGTTTGAGGGTGAAGGTATATTTGGGCTCTACCTCATAGGAACAAGCCTTGGGCTAATGTTGATAATGATTCTCCCCACTTCATATCATTTTAACGGCCAGCTGGCTCTGAATCTTTCCAAAAACTACTGGAGTTCTCCAGCGCTCAGCCCTTGTAAACCAATTCCCCTCTTTAGCTGCATTCATTGTTGAGGGCCCCATCTCATGATTTTAAGTAACATACATAGACTGAAAACTCTAAACTTGCAACTGCAGCTCTAACTCCTCCCCAAACTCTACAACTATCCCAATGCATTCTCAATAGCTACCTCCGATGTCTAAAACTAAAACCCCATCTTTCCTCCCAAGTCTTCCTTCAAGAGCCTTCTCCATCTAAGAGAAATTCTTATTACTCAATACAAAAACCTCAATCCTTAATTCTCTTCTCTCAGACCCTATATATATACAATCCATAATCAAATACTGTTGGCTCTACTTTGAAAATATATCCACAATCAAACTCATTCTTCCCATTCTCCACCACTAGCACCCTGTTCCAAGCCACTATCTTCTCTCCTATCTGCCTTAACCACCACTAACTAATAATAAATTAATGGTTTTGATAATTACTAACAAGAGAAGTTAAAAATTATTGACTGAATCTTTAAAAGCTAAGACATTCTGGCCACTTTATCCATTTTTGTGTGAATCAGTTTTTAAGAAAACACCTTGAAAAACAGTTCAAATAGGAACATGTAAGGAAACCAGCATATTGTATGCCTAAAAAACGCTGATATGGATAAGTGTCTAAGGACAGAATGTAACTAAAGATGATGATCTGATCTTACTACTAGACCCTCTCTCCCCAAAAGCTCTTTGGTTCTTGATCTTTTCAAGCTTGATTCTTTGTAAGTCCTGTCAATGCGGAGAGCTTTCCCGTGCCACTCACCCCTCTCTGTGACTGTATGTTCTAAATAACGTCTAAAAAACTTTTATCAGGAGCTCTGGTGGCATAGTGCCTAAGGCATTTGACTGCTAACCAGAAGGCCAGTGGTTCAAACCCACCAGCCACTTCTTGGAAAGAAGGCCGGGCAATCTACTTCCGTTAATGATACTGCCTCGGAAATCCAAGGAGGGGTCGCTATAAGTCGGATCCGACTTGACAACTTTGAATACTTTTATCTAGATCAAAATGGCTCTACATTCTATCAACTAGAATTATCAAACATACAAAATTACCTTTTTCTTTCCTTGTATTTTCTTAAGAAATGTTTTAAGAAGTACTAGAGTACCTTGGTGCTGCTTTGATAATGTTGTCCACACGTAAAATCACCTCTGCTGCTTCAGCTGCACTCAAAAGAACTTGTCGCTTCACTTGGAAACTTTCTGTTATTCCTAGTACTGCCATATCTCCAATGGTACCTTCCTTCATATCTGGGGGAAAAAAAAGTACTTTTAAAAAAAGTAACTAATTTCTAAGAATTAAAGTATCAACCCTGCTCTAATGCCTTTTAATAAAACCAATTCTGTTAACAAGATTATAGCATCTAATCACTCAGTTTAGTTAGAGCATTCTTATCAGCCTACAAAAGCAGTCAGGAAAAGCCTTTTTAAAAATTTAAATGGCCACCTACTATCACCTGTATTACAACAGGCAACAGGGTCAGATAAAGAAAAATTATACAGAACACCAAATCACATATACACCTATGCCTCATTCGACAATCTTATTATCCATGAATGTATGTTTGTGTATAGCCACAAAAAAATTTTTCTGCAAATTTTATTTAGTAACAATTTTTTGAGTGTTGAGAACAAAATTAACCATCTTTCCCAGAACACATAATGGTTCTGAAGGCAAGAGTCACAGGAGTCTTTAATTTGGCTATTAAAAGAACTCACCCAGTCCAGCTGTTACATTGCCTTCACTGTGGGCAGCTCGGAGCTGTGCCACCAGATCTGCACTGTCATAGCCTGCATTGTCAGCAATGATAGTTGGCAACTATGAAATGAAGACAACAAACGGTAACCACCTATTTCACTGTAAGAAAGCAATTTACTCCTAACTCAGTTTTTTCAATTATTACATTTGAAAAGAATATAAAAACAGCTTCCTTGTCATTACTGCTCATGAAAAAGATAAATTCCAGAATCAAGTCTGAAGACGGTATAAAGCACTTCATTTTCTTAAAGCCAAGAAAGTAAAATTTTTCTCTCTGGACAAAAAACTATTCATTTTTAAAACCATCAATATTCACAAAATTTAAATCAGATCTCTATATTTTAACAACTTACCATTCTCAGTGCTTTAGCATAAGACTCCATTGCAACAGCTTCTTTGCCAGGTGTTCTATTGGCAAGTTGTGTAACAGCATGAGCCATCAACATCTCAGAACAGCCTACAGATTAAATAAAATAATGCCTAGTTGTCAAGAAGACACTGCATTACTGTTTTCCTTTAGGATCTGTCAAGCGTTTTAAAATTAAGCAGAAAGGCAATATGAAGTTTCTGTAAGAGCCAGTAAAACAATTTATGGTTTACACTGCACTTTAATAAAATACGCTATATATTTTTCAAGTGCTTACCTCCTCCGTAAACTGTTCTAGGATCCTTCACAGTTTGGGCAAGAACACACAGAGCATCATGCAGAGATCGTTCTGCTTCATCTAAGATTTGCTGAGTGGCACCACGCAAAACAATAGTGCAAGCCTCACCTAAAGTTATAAAGATATTATGAACTGAACACACGAAACAGTCTGCCTTATCTTACTAGTCAGGTGTTAGTTGTATTATGTGGTTTTGAAAACTGATATCCACTGTTACAGGCTGACTTCAGAGAAGCCAGAAATAAAGCATATCTCACACTTCTCTAGAGTTAAGACTTAACAGGATTCTCATATTCTAGCAACTTGACTGTTTACTTCAATTCAGCAGCACTTAGCAAAGACTTACTCATCTTACCAAGATTTAACATAATTGCTCACCAAGGGCTACCCCAGAAAAGTGAATGAGTTTGTCTTCTCCAATCATGACTTCTTCAATAAGTTTGCAACTTCCAAGCTTCACCAATTCTGGGTGATCAAAGGTAGAAGCAATTTCACCACCTATGAACATGAATACACTTTAAATGCATGACAGGTTTAACATTTCTGTTTTCTAACAAGCAGTAACTGATAGATAACATTATAACTAACATCCTTTAAAACTGATTGGTTACTAAATGCCACCGGGCACTAATCTAAGCACTTAAGACAGACTACTTATAATCATCACAACAACCTTATGAAATAGGTTCTATTATTATCCCATTTTGAAAATGACAAAATTAGGACTAAGAAAAGTTTACTTACTTATTTATCCAAGATTAGATAGCCAGTACAAATATAGTGAAATTGGGATTCAAACTCAAAGCATTTTGGCTTTAGATCTATATGCAAATACTGGAATACTACCTACAAAAGGTTAAACTGAGACTTTAATATTTACCATTATGTCTAAATTTAAATTCAGACTCTCTTGTGAATCTAGTCTAGAAAAGAGACCAAATGCTTATGACACTAAGCACAAGACATGAAAATATTTGACTGCACAGACATTATGAACTGTTTAAAAGAATACTTGACAGCTGCTAATTACTGCAGTAAATGAAATGTCTGAAAGCCCCTTTGAGGCCTAAAAAAGGGAGAGAAGTATACTGGGAATTGCCTAGAGCAAATATAATTAGGTGTAAAAAAGGTAAATTAATTTTATTCCTTATGTCTTATCTTCTATTATTTTCTATGATCCATTCTGTAAACTGAAAGAGTCAGCCATTTCCTTTCCTAAACCTTAATTAGCAATGGTTTGGTTTCAATATCAAATCTTTTTGTACGATTATTCTTTCTTTTAATGATGTGGATTCCATCTACTCTCAACCAATCCTTCTTTTCCCACTCCTTATGGATCAAAATCTGCTGAGTAATTGACACTATCTTCTCATTTATTAATAAATTCCTAAAAAATACTGGTATTCTAAACTACTAATTTATGTTTATAATTTGTACAGCTGAAGTTCTTTATACTTTGGTTGGATAATTCTCAAGATTGTTTTGTGTTCTAGATACAAGATACTATATATAGTTGGGGCATAACACTATTTAGCTTATGAGAATTTCACTTACTTGTGCTATGCCTTAACAAGACATTTCCCAATATTTGCAAGAACCAATTCCACACACTTTGACAACTGAGCTCCATGGATGGAAGCCAACTTTACAGCCATACAAGCAGCATGCTTGGTACAGTAAGTATTTTTCTGAGCATATGCAGCAATTCCATTTATCAAGTCCTCATTTGTATCAACTTATTTTATGGACACATCATCATTCACAAGTATTTAATTTTCTTGCATTAAAGGATGAATCATATCAACATGAACATCAAATATTCTGTGTTACCACAAGGATCAAGGAAATAATGGCTCTAAAAGAACTTTAAATAAAGCAAGTTAGGTGTTCCTCTAATTAATAAAAGGAAAATGCCTACTTAGGTCAGGGGAAGACTGCTCCTTAGATCATTAAAAGTGGCTTAAGAAGTTATTCTGAGATGAGACCATTACTACTTTCCAAATGTTATTATACTTTAATTTCTTCTAATACTTAAGGCAGTTTCAAATTTTGCAACCTAAATCCCAGGGTTCCTTAATTCTCATTCCCAGTTCCCAAATCAACATTCCAACCTATTTATTCACTTTTAAGAATGAAAATTAAAGGATAGGCTGCTAACCTTAGTTTTTCAAAGGCGTAGAAATTATTTTAAAACCATTACAACAGCAAAAAGCAAGTAAGTTGTACTTCATGTCCTTTTGATGTAGGTATTATCTGAGGTATAAACATAATTCCTATTCAGCACAATGGGGATTATGTCACTCATACCTCTATTGATGGATGCTGGAATACATTAACTTTTCATCATACTTTTGGATTATTTCACTTCAAAATTTATTACTTCCAGAAATTTAAAAAACTGATAAAAGTAATGTTTAAGAACTTGAACCACTCTCTGGCACACAGCAGTGTTTAATAAAGGTTACTATTATTACCACCCTCTGACATAAGGCACAAAGGATTAAACAATTCACTCAGCAATAGAAATACATAGAACTACACAAAATTTAAGACTTCTCTTTTTCAAGCCCTAGCTTGTTTTAAGTATGGTTAGAATGGCAGTCCTGTGTTTGTGAGAAAAGATCTATTACTTTTAAAACTTTAACACAACGGGGGGGGGGGGGGGGGGGGAAGACCTATGAAGAACCTGGTATATAATTTGGAATACTAAAAACAGTGTAGTAACTAAACTAAGATTTCATTCCAAAAATTATAAATCAGATTTTAGAAAAACTGTTTAGATGCTAACCTTAAGGTATTTCTTTTTAATCTCAGTGAGTTGTATATAACCCTAAATAAGCCCCAGTGATTATCCTGATACAAATGAATACCTTTTTTCCATACCTGTGACTAGTGCCAGGCGTTCCACACCTGCAAAATCCGCATGCTCAATAGCCATGACACCAGCAGCACCAAAGAGCTGTTCAGGGTAATTATAAATTAACTGCCTATAAATAAAATGCATATAATCATTATGCCCAAAACTAACAATTCATAAGTAAGACAACCCTTTTGTGACCTGTGGGACATACAGTACCCACTTATATTTTCCACCTCTGGGGTTAGTGAGAAAATGTTATCCCACTTTCAGTGTGTGCTGCCATCTGGTGGGCGACTGTATACGGTGTGTATCTGAAGAAACTGGCCTCATCCCATCAATTCAGCACCAGAGCCCTCTCCACAACAATGTCCCATTAATTGTACCAAAATCTATTATTAGTGCAAAAAAATTTTCCATTTAATTCAAAATGCCTCCCATTACTGAAAACATGGTATTCAACAAAGCAGAAAATAATTCAATCTTGAAAGAGTTAAAGAAAAAAAAAACATTTAAATATTTTTACCTCACCAGTAATTTTCAAAAAATTCAAATTAGATCAAGATACCACTTCCTACCCATTCAATTATAACTTATTTTAACACTGGCCCAACCATGCTATCATCAAAGACAGGTGTTTTCCATGTATTTCTCTGAATATTGCTATTAATAGTATTAAATTGGTCCCACAATTCTAGAAAGCAATTTAGCAGAAAACCTTCTCAATGTTCATATGGTTTAATTCTACTTGTGAAAATCTACAGAAAGAAAATTAAGTATTTAAAAAAAGTAATGAAAGTATTTATAAGAACCTTTATATATAGTAAAATACCAATGACCTAAAACTCCACTAGCAAAGTGTTCACAAATCAGAATCTGCTGATTACATTATGAAAAGTTCATAATTTTAAGTAAAAATATGTATTGTTAACTTAAGAAAAGTCACAAGATTTTCTTACTAGGGACAAAAGAGACAAAGAAAACTATAAAAAAACTACTTCAAGAAACCATAAGAGATCTACATAAATGGAAGAAAATCCCATGCTTGTGGATAGGAAGACTGAACATTGTGAAAATGTCAGTTCTACCCAAAGCAATCTATACATTCGATGCAATCCCAATCCAGATCTCATCAACATTCTTTAGGGATATGGAAAAACCAATCACTAACTTTATATGG